>NW_003315484.1:0-3614 GCF_000151505.1 Trichophyton verrucosum HKI 0517
AGAGAGAGAGAGAGATACGGCATCAGAGATTTAGAAATTTACCAATAAACCCTACCGGGTTGGGTAGTCGGCAAGTCATAAAGGAGAGTCAAGCCACCATATGGCTAAATTCAATTGCGGAGGGAGTCGCCATTGGGAACCGGACCGTTTGTGTGGTTAGGGGTCAGTGAGTTTGATGCAGTGTGGTATGACACTGTGCTTTCTCCACTACTACCAGAGTTCGTGGAGGCGATGGCTCCCCTAGGAGCAGTGTTGTCTGGCTCGTTCACAGTCGGAGGCTCCCTCTCTCTAGTAGTATCTCGAGTATCGCGAGATGACGGCGAGACATCACGCGAGTGAGAGTGAGATCGACTGGTGGTGGGAGTCTGGTTTGGGTCGGATGGGCGCACTAGGGAAGAGACTTGCATTTGTGTCTGGGCGGGGGCTGGAGGTTGGCTTCCTTGCTGCTGTTGCTTTGAGATAGGGCTGGGATTAGCATGCGCAGTGCTATTATTCCTAGTGTTGATCTTGAAAGTATACTCCCCGGCTGAGCGGGCTTGAGCGGCCGAACTGCTTTGCCGGCGCCTCTCCGCACCAGCTCCGGAGTGTGAGCGATTCCGAGGGGTACGGCCGGTCTGAGAAGTAGTCTCGTCCGTAGTAGCAACCTCTGAAAGCTGCGATGGAGGAGGTGGAATGGGAGCATGAGAGCTTTGCGCTTTCCGCTTCTTAGGTGACTGCTGATATTCATTTCGAAGATGGTGAGGTTGGGATGAGGAGGCGGAGGCCGGGTGGCCGGAGTGTGGAGAGCTGTTGGGGCTTTTACCTGCAGGGGTGGTTGGCTGAGATTGTGGAGGAACCCAATGGTGGAACGAGATAGAAGGGGAGGTCTGTTGGACTTGATGAGCAGCCGTAGTAGAATCTTGCTTTGCAGAGGTAGATTGAGAGGAAGATGGATGGGAGTGTGAGAGGGATGACTGGGTGTTCGCGCTCATGGCCCCGGAAGATGGGGCTGAGTTGTTCCTTTGTTGAATGGGATGGTGCATGTCAGAAGCCGTAGACAGGCGTGGAAGAGATTCGGTGTTCATCTGAGGCTGGTGATGCGCTGGATTGGGAGCGTATATAGTGATTGGCGGATGTGATGGTGGCGGGGAAGGTTGTTGCGGGTGATGTTGATGCGGTGGCCGCGGTTGATGGTGGTGTGGCGGAGGATGTTGCTGCTGCTGCTGCTGCTGCTGCTGCTGCTGATGATGCTGTTGGTTATGATGTGGTTGTGGTTGATGCTGTTGCGGATGCTGCTGGTGTTGCTGATGCTGACCAGCAGGTATAGAGAGCCTAGGGGCGGAAATGGCATATGGATTAGGCGCTATTTCACGGTTCTCGGATGCTTCTATGGGACTCTGTTTGGGACGGGGTATAAACTCGGGAAACTGAGAGATATGCTTTAGGGGCTGCTGCTGCTGCGGATGCGGATGCGGCGGCGGCGGTGGTTGAGGGGGCTGCTGTGATGACTGCTGGAACGCAGGAGGAGGTGGAGGGGGTGGTGGTGGCCGATACTGCTGGGTATACTGATCATGCCTTTGTTGCTGGACCGGATATGGGCTTGAACTTGGATTGTGTCCATTATTCTGGGTCATCTGTAGGATATATTGCTGAGCCCATTGAGCATGAGGCCCTGCTAGTCCTATAAACACCAGAGGTACCATGTGAGGCGGGACATTGGAGCTGAGCGTATCTTGTAGCATCTTCTGCTCGATCTTGCGCTGATCGAGCTTAAGAGCTTCCTGCCGGGTGCGTTCCTCTTCCTGCTTGCGCTTATCCTCTTCGACCTTTGCCTGCAGCCATTGGCGCATTGCATCGTCCTGGCCGTCTCGGCTCCACCCATCACGGCCATGGTTACCACCACCAGGGACATGCTGATGCGAGTGCGTTGGCGGTGGAGGC
Organism: Trichophyton verrucosum HKI 0517; assembly: GCF_000151505.1. Lineage (NCBI taxonomy): Eukaryota > Fungi > Ascomycota > Eurotiomycetes > Onygenales > Arthrodermataceae > Trichophyton > Trichophyton verrucosum. The sequence goes on from NW_003315484.1 coordinate 1,921, forward strand.
AGAGGCATGCTGCCAGTACCGCCGTTGGAGCCACTGGAGCCGCCGTGAGAGGCCGCGGACGTCATATCTGTGACGGTGAGGCCCATGGCGGCTGGGGGAGGCAGGCTCCTGTGCGAGTCCATCTGACGGCGAGCTGGAGCTGATGACAACGGCGATGGAGGCGGCGACGGCGACGGCGACGGAGACGGGTGAGGATGCTTCTGATATGCGTATGCTGGCTTTGTGCGTGTGCACTCGTCAAGAGCCAGAGCGCCGTTGCGAGAGGAGGTCTTGAGGGTGAGCAGCATGGAGAGCTCTAGTCATGGGTCAATTCTCTCTACCTCTGCGTCTCTCTTGCTTCTTCTTCTTCTTCTTATTCTGCTTCCGTGACAGTGCTGCCCTGTGTGCGTTGTTTTGTTTCTGGTCTATCTTCGAGCCCTTATAGTTTTTCCCTTCCCGGGGTGTAATAGCGTACTTTTTGCGGACGGGTGGATTCTTAGATTTTGTGCTTCAACGTCTGAGGCGGACGTCGTGTTATCTATCCCAGGACAAGGAGGCCAGCCCATCACCGTTGTTCAGGTCAACATTCGACTTGCCGCAGTTCGTGCGTGTGATGGGCCCTTTGGTGTAATTATAGCAAGGAGGAATGGGAGAACCGGAGGTTGCGCCGGGCAGAAAGAACCCTGCCCATATAATCCGCAAGTCGCAGCACCTCATCCCAGGCCGTTTTGCCTTCCTCCCTCACCTTCCCTTTCTTCAGAGTCCACCTTTTTTTCCTCATCTCTTCTTCTCGTCTTCTCTCCTCCTCTTTGCTTTTTTGCTCTCCTTTTTTTCTTTTCTTTTTCGTTGCTTTTTTTTTTTTTCTTTTGCGCTCTGGCTCGTATGTTTTCCATCTCGCAGACGCAAAATCCTCATACAAGCGTCGCCGTATTTGGAATACGCACCGAGGCGGCGGTACAGCACGGGGCAGCCCAGGACGCTACCCTATTGGTCAGAGCGGCTCCACTTCCTCTTTTGGAAAACCTTGACTGGACTTCGTTCTTGTTTTACACTACAGAGGACCGTGATAGTCTCAGGATAGCAAAGCAGAAGAAAAAAGAGTAGGTGTGATCACTAAAAAACAGCAGATAATTATTTTACCGTAGCCGCATCCGCACCCAGCTCTCCCGCAGCCGGCCAGATATTAACGGAGTATTACAGAGCAATGGCGGTAAAAAAACACGCTGGGAACAAGGGACTGTATTCTTGGGCGACCGCGGGAAGCTTCCCAATCGGGTCAAGCGCTCGGGCTTTGTCAGGGACCCATATTTGTCCAAATGCGGAAGGCGGACCGGGCCCTTCTTGGCACCACCTTTCCTTTTTCGGCGTGGAAGGTACAGCCGAGGTTGCTCAGCCCTTCCCACTTGCCGCTTTAGGAAGTTTTGTCACAGCCACGATGCAATAACACAAAAAAAAAAAAAAAAAAACACAGAGACCAGAGACAGGCCCAAAGCCAGCGCAACAAACAATAATAATAACAACGCCAGCGCGCGCAGGATACATATAGAAAGGAGCCCCGTCTAAATTTAGAGAAAGGCACATACTCCGTACATAGTGCGGGCATGCTGGACGTCGTTCGCCGCAGAGAAGAACAGACGCTGAGAACGGGTGGACGCCCCAGATGCAGGTACTCTTCTTCTGCACCTCACATATGATCGCAGACCGTTGGCCTGGGG
>NW_003315485.1:0-59916 GCF_000151505.1 Trichophyton verrucosum HKI 0517
AGGGAAATGATGGAAAAGAAGCAAAAGGCTAGAATACACCGCTTGAGTCAAACTTTGTAAAGATGGAATAACGGGAGTCCTGCTGCGTTACCATGTATGCCATAGTCATCGATACCATCATACTCGGCTGCGAGCGATACCGGTCAGCTCAGTGGCGTTTGCTTAAGACGTCCTGCTGATCACACAGCGAGTCCAACGCTTTGCATTGAAAAGCAAAAGGTCGGCTATACCGAGGACAGCAATTGGATTCCGATGGCTCGGTCGCCTCTCTCACACCCTGGGGCAGCATGATTATAGGAGATATTTGCCACAGCTGTAGTACGTTGCGGTGTAACGATCAAGTGACATACGTTCACAAACTATTTCGCCGTTGAAAAACGTCTGAGCTGGCTGAGATCGATAACTGAGGGACCCTGTACGAATCGCTTATAGTCTGGGCCAGAAGTGCTTCTCTGACCATCGGGCAATACGAGCCATGTGGAGCGCATACATAGATGTATATACACGCTACAGGAGGAGAGTTGAAGAAAACCTGGATTTTCATTCCACCTCGCCTTCCAGGGATCTATGGCTTGAGAAGTGATCACAGCTCCTCGAGATTGCGCCTGCATTGTATAGCGCAACAGTGTGCGAGTTATCGCTTGCCCAGCACTGCGCGGAGCAGTTTATAGGCTGCACCCACAGGGCAATATAGAGAGCTGCAGCTACCCCGTTCGCATGAGAAGAATGCAGTATATATATATATATGCCAAGAGGGACAAGTCGGGCTCCGCACCCACAGGACACCAGGGACGAGAAAAAAATTCTGTACAGCGCATGCATCGTAACGCACAGGAGCATTTTCTATCTACTCCTCCTGCTCAGGGGCATAATTGCGATTAGGACAAGATCCTCGTAAATGGAGTAATTCAAAAAATCAATTGCTCATACGAAATTTTGGAGCTTATGATTTTTTGATGAGCTTGGATATCCGAGCAGAGCTTATCCTACATCTTGGATATGTACCCATAATTATGAAAGACTTTTGCTGAAATGTGACGCGGTGACTGGTTACCAAATGGATGTATGTGCAAGGCAAGAAGCAAGATATGGGCCAGAGCTGAAAGCAGCTCGCAGAGGTATGCTTGGTCCATCCTTGCCCTGCCCTTAAGTATGACGGATCTCATATCATGAGCGACAGAATGTCAAGGACACTATAAGTTATAGCCACAATTACAGCTGTCAAATATCATGTACTGTTTCAAAGCATGATGAGGTACATCATGTGTAAACCGAGAATTGACAGCCCACCCCCTCAACATGCTCTAGGAAATGCTGATGAGGTGTTCGTGGGACGATTGTTACATACCATGACATCGAGATGTAATTGCTGCCAGAAGAAGTTCATCTTGACATGCATGGCACGATGACATAAGGATATACTTGTCACATACACAGGGGCTCCTAGAAATTGGGATTCGATTCCGGAAACTCGGGTGCCCGCCTGAGTGGCTGGCATTAAGGGAATGCATCATAATGATGATAATCCTGGAAGTTAAGGAACTGTACGAGTACATCAGTGTGGTATATAGCTCGAGAACCATGGCTATATATGCGTTTCTCCCCCTCAGTTAGATGCCAGGGAATCGGGTATGACCCGTGATGCCGTGATATTATTTCCCAAAGACCCAGCGGTGTATGGTATAAAACTCGACATATATCTTCCGGAATGCTAGCTGAGAGCCACCCGTGGATGCTTAAGCGGGCTTCCTTGCTTGTGTGATAAATGAATGTATGTAGCGACAGTCCGCATACATGCCTTCAGCCAGTTGGGGGGATATTTGTGGCCTGTTGAGGTCGGAAAAGGTTTCATCTTGCCAACTTGTGAGGTTGGTTGGTTGATCATGATGATTCCTGACAAGACCACGTAGTCGATTATATATTGTAGTAGGAAGTGATGCTGATTCAGAGATGTAGAACGATGTGCAATTGACTTCGGCTTCTGGAGCTGAGGCACAAGGTTGTATAACCCTGTAGTCCAATTGGGTATGCATATATTATCTTTGTCAGGGGCGGCAGAATTCGGCTGCCATACCATGCGGCTTGAGGCATGGGAGTGAGTGTGTGGATGGAAGTGCTAGGAATTGGTCAGAGAGCTTGCTAGCCTGCTACCTGCTAGAAAATATTTGCCATCAGTCAGCCGTCGAAATGTCAGGAGAATATGCCTTGCTGGACGGACTACCCTGGAAAAATCATAAGCGTAAGGACGGATTACTCATAGAGCAATAATAACGAAAGAAAAAGGGGAGGCTGGACGGCACAGCAGGCGGCGAACACCATCTCGGCCGGGACTGTACTTTCCCCTTTGGCTCCTGGATAGGTATCTTGTGACAGGGAGGGCTCCTTTCTCAACCTCGTTGAAGAAGAAAAGTCGCGGGAGGCGGCGGTTGTCATGTGCAGGTTAATTAACCCATATCACACCTCCCTTTGTCAGGTTAATGTTAATACAGGCTAATTAACCTTATTAACACAGGTTATATAAATAGAAACGGAAGGTAACTATATTAACCTTAAATTTAGAGTTAATTAAGTTGAATTAAATATTGCTATAATTAACTTGGGTAAATTGTTGCTAATTATGGGGTGTTTCCCACCCGCCTCTTATCTGTTACCTCCCGTCCTGCATCTCAAATCGACAGAACAAGGTTTTGCACTTGAATCTCTCAACGACCCCGGCCGCTGTCGTTCATTGGCCCAGTGACGTGTGAAATCTGCAAGCCCAACGGCGTTGTCACATCGCCAGTGCACTCTGCCAAGCTGGGCCGCCTGGAGTCACAGTGACCTGCAGCGGCCTCCGACCTTGGTGGAGCCGTGGGTGAAATCACCGAGTAGATTCCATGTTAGTACTCCGTACTATGGAGTACTCTCTGTACAGGATACCTTCAACCAGCTCGTGATCTCGCCTCTCCCCGGCTACCCTGTCGTGCATGAAGATCCCGAGCGGGCTCCACAGCGCCTTGTCACATCCATCCCATCTGCCTACGAGGACCCTGAATCATCGCGATGCATGCATGAGGTTATTGGCTTTCAATAATTGCGTCCTTGCGTATTACTCCGCGTCCTCTCGACACGCCAAACTTCGCTCTGAACCGAGCATAATGATACACTTACTTCTTTAGGATTAGCGGCAGAGACAGCTGACGAATCAGGACTCGCATTCCCGAAGCTTGGCAAGCTGCTCTTCAACCTCATCTGCTCCTTCGCCTCAGAGCTCCCTCGTCCTTCTCAACCGGCTTGATCCCTCGCTCAATGAATCAATGAAATATTAGCCAACTAAACGAAAAACATCCCCAACCAGGGCCTGTGATGGATTAAACGATGAGGGAGAAGGGTGCCTTGCACTTGTCCTAGGCTTATCTGGCGTTTCCCCCTTTCCTTCTCAGGGGTCACTAAACGCTCCTCTCGAATGAGAATGCTGAATGCTGAATGCTGAATGTACTACCATTCCACATTGTGCCTGGTTGGAATGGCAACAGACGGATCAAGCCTAGCCGAACAGAGGACACCGACTTGATCCCGAAATGAAGCTACCCTGCTCTAAATGTACCCCGTACAGTCAGCATGCATATCTCCAAGATTCCTCGGCTGCCCATCCCCAGCCATAGCCGAACTGGGGCCCTCATGTCTTCGTACGTGGGTGGAGATCTGGCCCTGCATACATGTGCCTCCATGACTGCAATCCTTCCCGGTACAGAGTATACTTGGGTTAATAGCCTGACCCGAAGGGTAAGAATGTTGATTATTCCAACCCCAGGGTAGCAATCAATAAAATGAGATATTGCACCAAACATTCCCACTAATGATCATCTCCTCTGAGTTTGTGTATACTTAGACACGTTTAGGGAATATACGACTCAAACTGGGAAAGGCTGGTGCTGAGGAACTTCCTCCAAACACCAGGTATCGAGGCTCTGATTTGCTGGGGATCAAATGGGGTCAATCTTTGAGCTGCACGCTTGCAGCCTATCCGGCGCTCGATCACACCTCCTTCCTGCATGGTATCCATACCCCCGCTCCACACTTGGACCCATCATACCCTGGCCATCTGCATGCTTGTGCGCAACTAAATTTGACCAGGGCGGCTCGCGGAAAAAGAGGACTGGCCAGTCATCTTTCGCCAAGGATCCTTCCTTGCATGATTCTTGAGCTCCCGTAGTGAGTTCTTTGCTTCTTTACTCTCGTTTTTGAGTTTTTGATCTTCTCGCGGCGGATTTCTATTAATGTAGTCAAAAATAGAAACAGTCCAACCTGGTCGGTTAGCGCAGCTTTGATATCAATTATTAAACTAATACCTTGCCCGCAGCATAATCTTTTAAAGAACATAATTAATCCCCTTTTTTTGGTTCCCTCTTTTGTTCAGGGCTTCATACCTGTCCGCTGTCGCTATCACACTCTTTTTTTTTGATAAATCTCCTGCTGGCCAGGTTAAGAGGTTATCTAATACTTCCTCCAGTGGTACATCCTCGACCTTATTTACCTTGGACGGATCCATCTGTTTTTCTTTCTCGTTGCAACTGTTTCTACTCTTAAAAAGCTTACTGTTGTCGGTTCAAAATGTCTTTCGCTACTATCGCCCCCTCTCCCAAATCGCCCGCCTCTTCTCCAGGTATGGCCAGCTCTATAGAACTTGTCAAGCCGGTTTCCAAATCCAAAAAGTCCCGCAAGCCTACAGGAAAGTCGTCCTCTAGCTCGTCAACACAGGGGAATCCTGGCATCAAGAAGGCAGAGAAACTACATAAAAGATCTCGTTCTGGTATGTAGATAACCCTTCTTGCTTACTCTCAGCGTATGTCCTACTTGGTGCACACGTACTAACAGTTAGATACAGGATGTTTTACATGCCGCCTGCGACGCAAGAAGTGCGACGAAGGTCATCCTGCCTGTCGTGCTTGCAAAAATCTCAAGCTCCGATGCGAATATGAACGGCCGATGTGGTGGGGAAACAACGAACAGAGAAAGTCGCAAAAGGAGTACATCAAGGATCTCATCAAGAGCACCAAGATGAACGAAAAGACAGTTTCATGTCCTCGTCAAACATGCTGCACATACAGCCCTCCCGAACTTTCTCATTCAGCCCCAACCCCTGAGGCGTACCCGGATACCTCTTCGCAAACTCGAGACCCTTCTCTAGAGCCCCCTTACTGTGCTGAAGGAGAGCCTAGCCATGTTCACATCCAGGAATTTTATGATCCATATGCCCAAGATCAGCCATCACATCTGGATTCTAACGGATTCTGGTCTGCTCCAACGCCGTACGAGGTAGATGTCAAGACAGAGAGCGAGCTATTCATCAATAATATCCCAACTCGACGGGACTCGTCAACGTCTACTTTCAATACTTTCCAGCCTCCTCTTGCCCATGCCATGCTACCTTCATTTGCTGAGGATGACTGGGCGCGAAATGATGTGTTCGATTCCAAGGTTCTCCCAGAGCATAGCTGCCTTGAGTTTTCTCACATACCCGTGGGTGTTCCTTCGATCCAGGTTGACGATTCTGACCGCCATCTACTGGATCATTTCTTTGAGCACCTATCTAGCAAAATATTCCCCATTCTGGAAACCAGAAAACGAGGAGGTGTCTTCGCCGACGTTATTCTACCTGCCATCGAGTCGAATAAGTGCTATCTGCACTGCTGCCTAAGCATCGCCGCTGTTCATCTGAAGTCAACACAGCATGTCACCAGCGACTTCATCGACAATGACATCCTTAAGCACCGCTTCCAAGCCGTTTCCGAGCTTTGCTCGTCCCTGAACCAGGATACTGATCATCTTCAAATTCTCGAGGCAACTCTCAGTATGGCGTTCTTCCAATGCGCTGTTGGTCGTGCAAACGACACTCTCCCCGATGTTCCGTGGCACCAACATTTCCAAGCAGCCACGGGCTTGATCCACAAACTAGACCTTCCCCACCGCCTTCTAGAATCCGACCATGGCGCTGTTCATCCACCATTCAGCATGAGCCTAGCTGCCTGGATCGATATCTTGGGATCAACGATGCTCGGACAGATGCCGCAGTTCGCACATACATACAGAACCAAACTCTTTGGCGGATCAAGCGCCGGGCTTTGTGAACTAATGGGTTGCGAAGATCGAGTCATGTACCTGATTGCAGAAATCTCGTGCCTCGATGCTCTGTGCATCGAGGGCCGAACTGACCATGCCAGCCTTTGTGGCCATGTCACAAACCTTGCTCAACAGCTTGACCATACTGAACCACCAGCGGGATCGCTCGTCAAGCCATTCTCAGAGAACGGGGCTTTGCTACCCCAGCAGCTTTCTAAAAACATCACTGCCCTATTCAGAGTGGCTGCGCGTGTCTATCTTTGCAGTCTTGTTCCTGGATCCAAGCGCGACCAGCCAGGCACCGTTAGCCTGATCTCACATGCTGCGGAACTGCTTGACCTCATTCCTAGTGGGCCAGAAGGATTTGATACCTCCCTTGTCTGGCCACTACTCATTTGCGGCTCCCTTGCAACTCCTGGAAGTACATTCCGCGAGTCACTCAGCAAACGAATAGAGCAAATGGGTCAGCAGGCTGAGCTAGGAAGCTTTGGCCGCATGATATGCGTGCTTCAGGAAGTCTGGCGCCTTGCAGACGAGAAAGCTCTCATAGAGGCAGAACAACCAACCGCATTTTCCCAGCGATCTAATGGGGAGCTTCCGCTGATAACTAACAGTATTGTCCGCTGGCGAGATGTCATGCAACAAAACGGCTGGGATTTTCTCCTGATCTAATTTTTACTTTTCCTGGATTTGTTCAAGTTACACTGAAGACGAGGCGATGTCTTACGATAATTATCAATTTATCAGCCTTGTGATTAGTTTGATACTATCACTGAGGCCGAGGAGCCGGCACTCCTTTTACGATCACTACAACAGCATTAAACTACCCAGTGGACCTGGGTTGGCGACATTTTTATTCAACGGAAGGCATTATGATGAATCCTTCTATATACATAATATTTATTCAATATACCCCCTTTTTAGCTTTACACAAAACGCTCCTTGCCCCTTCACATTCAGCACCAGCCTGGAGGATATTTTAGCGTTTGAAACACTTTCAGATCCCTTGGTGGCTGAGCTTCAGCTTGCATAAGTTTGGGGGCCGTTTTCGATCTGCAAGGGCCATTTCTATTATTGGGGGCCCGAGTAATCTCCCCCTTTCATGCTCTGCGATGTTGCAACATTTCATGGAGAAGGGGGCGAGGACCACTATCTCTATTGCTTTTGCCTTGCAACACCTGCTTCATGCTTACTGAAGCTATTACTTTATGTATATTTAAGCTAGGATACCTTTCTGCATTGTTTGGTCACTGGGATAGATATATGTGAGTTTGAAATATCTGTAGGGTTGAAGGACACTCGAAAGAGTTAAACTTCCTTTATATTTAGCTTCAACATTAGTTAGCTAAAGCCTTCACTGGCAAATAAATAACAACAAACCATCATTAAATGAAAAGTCTCTTCGGAAATCTTGTTCCAGAGCTCTAAATAGGACAATGCTATCTTACTATTCGCTATATTAACTCATAACACTTTGACCACGCAGATCTAAAGGCTCCTGATTATTTCCCTCTACTTAGTATTTAAGCCCAAATACCACGGTAGGTCTGTTTCATGACAGAATAGCTATGTGTAGTATCTCACAACTCGGTAACCTTGGATAGAGTTCCAAGATCAATCACTTCCTACTGAATGTAGGGGGTGAGCAAGGGGTTTGTGTCTTACTAAGCGTTGTGGCAATGGCTTATTTGCAGACAGTAGCGTTTTTCCATTATGTGGATCGACTGGCCCAGTGGTTAAGGCGTCCGCCTTACATATAAAGTTGCGCGGAAAATCGCAGGTTCGATCCCTGCGTCGATCATTATCACAGTATTTTTTTATTTTTTATTTTATTTTATTTTTTGTTGCATAGCCTTTGGCTACTATTATCTATTCCAGAATGACAAGAGTCGTCTTCCTTAGGTGAAGGTGATACCCGGTTGCATAAGACCACGGTATACTTCATCAAGTATATCCCTTTTCCTCTTCTTCTCTTCTTGTTCGTTGTGTACAGCCTCTGCTTCAAACTCCTCGTCTTCTTCTGTTCGAGAGGTCCATGATCTGATTGTACCATCTCCGTGAGCCGAAAACATCTCCATCCCTTCACCAGACGCTCCGTTACCCCGCCAAGAAAGGGCGTTAATTCTCGCAGCACTCAGAGCCGTTGGTCTTCCACGGAGTTTTTCTCTAGATATCAATCCTGGTACGCGTAGGTGTTTGATTTGGGTACCATCGTGAATTTCAAACATGAAGATTTCGCCTCTGTCGTCTTGGTCGTTATAATTTGGCCAGAGAACCGCGCCGTGACCTTGTGAGAGGGTCACCACACTGTTATTTTCAGGCAGAATAAGAGGGGCTCGTTCAGCAAGGTGCAGAGAGGCACTATTCCTTATGCGAGGCCCAAAATGGATAAGGGTGTTCGCACCAGTGGAAGCGTCCCAAACGCGAATGCGCGAATCCTGACCTGCACTTAATAAATGACTGCCATTTGATGTCCATCGAACCCCGGTTACTGTACCGTTATGGGCACGGGAGCTAGAACTAAATAGTTTTCCACTCTGCCTGGTTTGCTGGCTAGCGGATCTTTCAAGCGACAGTATACCCATCGAGTCGTCCATATCAAAGGAAGCTATTGCCGAATTACGGCCGCTCCTTCTGACATCAAAAATGATGACTCGGTTGTCTTTAGAGCCGGAGGCAATTAAATGAGGGTTATGCGGTGCCCATTGAACAGAAATAACAGCCCCAGTATGGGCTGGGAGGGCGTGGGTTGATAGCCCTGAACGAAGGTCCAATAGCCGTATAGCATTCTCTGACGTACCAACTGCAATAAGTAAGTGAGATGCCTGGTGCGCAGACAATGAATGAGAATACGGCGTTGAATGAAGATTGAATGTATGAACCGGAACGATATCTGATTCCCCAAGGCTGGATAGTTTCAACGTAGCGTCATGTGAAGTACTTAGGATGGTTGATGGTGTAGGATCGAACGGGTATATCGAGAGAGACGTCAGTGCATGGGTATGAGTTGATGCATTTGTTTGTCTTTTATACAATTGTCGTCAGTGACAGTCGATAAGTTTAGTTTGGAAGCTGGGCAGAACGTACTTTGAGACAGAAGCAACTGGTTGATGAAGGTAATTAAGTTCCGTGCCTTGGCCTTCTAAATCCCATAAATGAATAGAGGTATCTGCGCCGCCCGAAATCATACTAAGGTTGATTCTCTTAGTCACTTGTAGCTTCTCAGTGCTGATGGGTTCAAAGGCTACTTTGGGATATCGTGGCGAAACATACTACCGCTTTTCATATTGATCTATTGCCAAAACATTAACTCCGGCTTTATGTGCCCAAATATCTTCAAAATCAAAATCTGAATGGCGTATATCGGGGGTCTCTTGGGCTATATCCGCAGCTCCCGGCTGGGATTTATGCTGCTTGCCTGCAGAGAAGCGGATGCCTGGAGCAGCGGCGAGGCCATGGACAAGACGAGTACATTGCGCAAAGTGGAATTGAAAAGGGTGGATAGATCCTTGAGACCTATTGAGGATATATGAATTCATTCATCTGAGTCGATCAGCTGCGTCAGGTTCGTCGTCGTCAGTCTCTACTCTGGCGTTGATGTGTGTTTCAGTCTTTCAAATGCGGCTCAATCGCTGACAACCTTATGAAAATTTGCCAAGACCGAAAGCACAAGCGGAAGATGACTAAGCTTTTATTTTATTTTTATTTTGCCGTGGTAGAAAATCGCATGGAGGACGATGAGGTTGTCATTATAAAAAGCACGACACCGATGGATAGAGATATAGATGAGAAGTCTGCCAGACCTGGGCCCATAGATGCTAGTGACAGGAGGGGAGCAAAGTACCGGCATGCAAATGTTTATGATGCTGTTGCAGGTTAGCAACCTAAACGATCAAAAACACTTACTTTCAGCCCAGTTAACAGCTTGTGGAAAGGTCGCATCGCAACAGATAGATCTTCTCATAAGTCTTCGACTCTAGCTAATGACTATCACGGTATAACCTCAACACGAATATTCCCAGCTGTCACTCCCGAAGAAGTTCTATTTCGGAAGCAAAACGCCCCCGTAAGGTATATGGAAAACGATTTCTATTTTGCCAACGAAGATATACCCGAAGACCAGCCCTTGCCAGACTCTGACCTGCTCAAGGCTATCCATGCATATACTTCAGACCTGTACGCAAATAAAACGGTCGATCGTGGCCAGTCAGCATGGCGTAGCATGGACGAAACTGCTTTGATCGCGCTGGGTTTCTTGCTGGAGGAGACTGCCGTAGAGGCTCTTGAAGAAACAGGAGATATGGCCTTGGTGGAGGGTGCAGTGCCCAGTGATCCTGAGTGGGTGGCGGAAGCACCGGTTGTCAGATCCCGTGAAACGTCGGTTTCCGCATTCAGTACGCGATCTCGAATCGATGGATATAGTTGCGGGGGTTTTGATGATGTTGCTACAACTTTGTCACGTCAGCGAAAGAGCAAAAAGCGCCGGCGGTTAAGTAGCTTGTCCGCCATGCGGCCGGCGTCAGAGAAACCGGCTACTTGACCATCACGCATCGCACCGACCTGCTCTGATAAATGACACCAGGTTTGGGTGGATTTGCCATTTATTAGGCTTGCAGATGAGGTCTCATTGGTGTTTGCCGAAGGCCATCTTTCTCTGACCCTCCTCTCCATGACTTATGGCAAGACGTTCCTGGATGTCACGGGTATCTCCATTCTGTGTAAGTTGGGTTACAGGCCCTTAACACCCGTAGAGAAGTCCTCGAAGTGTCAATCACCTGTGCTTTGTATAGGTCCAAAAGGGCTTGGGTAACCTATGCATTTATATCCGCACAAGCTTCTTCTATTGAGTGAGGAAATATATCGAGCTGAGGAGGGTCGCATTCTGCGGTAGGGTCAATACCCCGTTAGATACCAAAACCTTTGAGCTTTCTCCCACGACGATACTGTGAGGTGAATCACATGATAGTTACAATCTGCTTTGTATTGAAAAATTATCTACGGTGCCTGATATCACCAGCAAGAAGAAAAATATCACCATCGCAAGCCGTTTTGCAAGGAAAATAGAGGAAAGCTAGATATTGTTGTCCCAATGTGGAATAGTGTTTGGGAAAGAACCAAGTTAAATTGAACTTCAAGTCTCCTGCTTTCAACCTCAAATACATCATCTCTACTACGCCGACACTCAGTGAACCGCATACCCTTCATCTTTCCGATAATTAGGTTCTCGACGCTTCTCCCAACTCATTTACTTGCTCGACATGGTTAGTATTGCCTGTTAAGCGTTTCTTCATTTTTATTGTACCATAATTTACAGGGGTAGGTTAACAGTAATATCCTAACCATATAATGCCACTAGGCACCAAAGGCTGGAGTATCAGCCGCAGAGAAGCAATGCCGTATCCTGGCCTACCTTCAAGCATCACGAACATGCCACACCCTCAAGGACTTGGAAAAAACACTCCCCCCAGTAGCTTCAATCAACGGTATGCAGGTCAAGGAGCATATCCAAGCATTGAGCGACGAAGGCCAACTCCACGTCGAAAAGATTGGTAGTGGGAATTGGTACTGGGCATGGGGCGGTGAAGAGAAGAAAGCTCGCGAGAAAACAATAGACACCTTGGATAAGGAGGTAGAGAAATTGCTGAAGTCAACAGGGGACCTAGAAAGCAAGATTATGGCGCTCAAGGAAGAACAACGCCTAGAGGACGCAAAGAACCATAATGGGAGTCGGGAAGATAATGAGAGGGAAAGAATAGTGTTGATGAAGAAAAAGGACCAGCTTGAAACTGAAATCGCGTGTTTGGAGAGCAGCATCAAGCAACGGTCTGAAGGGGATGGTCCGAGTTCAATTGCGCAAAAGGAGACAGATATTGCAAGATGGAAGCAAGAAGCACAAATGTGGACGGATAATATCTATGTCCTAGAGAAATATCTGAAAAGGTTAACAAATGGAGATAGGGAGGTTTTGGACGCAGTGAGGAGAGAATGCTATGGCCTTGCGTATGTTGAGGGAGAAGGCTTAGCAGATCTCGATATCTGACGCGGATCAGCTATCGAGTTTGATTTAATTGCCCTTGCCGATACATTCCTGTTCTCCCAATAATAATTTATTTGACGCTATTCAACCTTACCTCCTACTAGTGCCTAGTTATATATATCTATATTTTAAATTATGCATGCAATGAGCAATTGACTACGACTGAAGGCTTATTTTTCATTCTTTTGACTCTTGAGTGTACAATACAAAATATGTGTACAAGGCTAGACTGAGCAAGCCATCTCCATGTGGCTAATAGTTATGCCAGACAAACCAGTGGCCGGCAATCTATTAAAGTGCGGTCCCTAGTTGGATTTTATAGCCGCTCGCATTTCCTCCTTCGTCCTAGTTATCGTCCCACTTCCGCCATACACTAAGCCGGTATAAAGCATGGCAACATCAGCGCCGGCATTGATTGCTGCAAGTGCCTGCGCACCGTTCGTAATGCCGCCGGAAGCAAATATGACTTTTCGAGGCGGGCTAACCATAATGTCGGTGGCTGGTATACTCTCTTCGTCCACAGCCGGGCCTACAGGGGTGGCACGCCGGTCAAGTTCGGCACGGTATTTGGCAACCAATGCCACTGTATTGTCGACTAGGTGGGGCCCAGAAAACCCACCTGTTTGAAGAAGGGTGTTTTGCTCTGCATTGGACATGGTGTAGCCCTTGGGTAAAGCGTCGGGTCGACGGTTTGTAGTATTTCCAACAATAACACCATCGACACCAGCTTTGGTCACAGCATCACATATACCATTGATCTGTTCTTCTGAGTTTTCATCTGGGCTGACTTTGACCATTACAAATGGCTTAGTCTGCCGATCAGTCCGCTTTGCCGCGTGAACGACGCCCGTCAATATCTTTGTAAGAGGCTCAACACGTTGTAGATCCCGTAGTCCAGGGGTATTTGGACTAGAGACGTTAACAACCAGTATATCAGCGTATTTTGCCAAACGATCGACGCAGTAGACATAATCCCTCTTGATGGCCTCAATGTCACCATCCGGAGTGGTTTTGTTCTTGGCTACCTGCACAGCAAGAAGCTTGCCCTCTGTCAAACTTCCTGGGGGCACACCAGCCTCTCCATCTAGGACTCGTTGTTCAGCAGCATCACCTAGACCAAAACCCGCGGAGTAGGCAAAATCGCGAACTCTCTGTCGGAGAAGCAGGGCCATGTTATCCGCTCCCTTTGAGTTGAGCCCATATCGGTTAATTAGCGCATTTTGTGACGGTATACGGAATACTCTCGGTCTCGGGTTTCCTGCCTGTGGAAGAGGCGTGGTCCCTCCAACCTCGACGATCGCAGGCCCAAGCTCGAATAGTTGGGATGGAATTTCAGCATCCTTATCAAGACCACCAGAAATACCAATTGGATTGCACAGCGTATATCCAAAGACCTATATCAACGTATTATTAGCATCAGGAGGAAGGCGTGATTCAATAGCCGGATAAGAGTCCTGCGATGCCTCTGCTCGGTCTGACCTTGGTCACCAGTTTGCCATCTCCATCAGGATTGCCCCTTTCACGCGGATGCAGGCCATATCGGTACAGTGATTTAAGCATGTCCACTCCAAAATGGTGAGCGTCTTCGGCATCTGGATATATCCATCGCAGCATAGGTGGTACTAGCCATTGGTGTACCCCAGCTCGTGTGTCTGTGATGTAGATATATCCGCAGCCCAACCCAAGCACCATGAATGTAGTCCAAACAATACCTCTGGATTTTCGTCTGGGCCGTGGTGGGGCATTTATCACCGTGTTCGCCGTGGATTCACTTGCAGCAGTAGATGCATTTCTACAGCTCGAACGTAGGAGATGAGTTCGCGGCAGGGAGTAGCTCTGTATTACGCGTGATCGTGGTGAGGAGCAGGTTGCTGAGGCGCGGAATCCGGCCATTGGCATTGAGCCAAGGCGAAGCTGTTTTATAATCATGCTGGCTGCAAGGGAGGCTGCGAGCTCGCTATAACTTCATCAGCAAAGCAGAGGTCCCTTTGGTTCCGCTGGCCGTCTTGTAACTAACGAGCGAGGTGAAGGTGTGATGGTTGGTGGATCACGAAAACAGGGCTAAATATTACGTAATCCGACCGAGCCATGGGTCCCTTGGACTTCTAAAACAACCTTGCAAAAGACATCTCACCATCAGAGGAATCAGGATAGGGTGAAGAAGGAAGTGATGTTCACATGCAGGTGGTATATACATTTTGTGGGCAGCAAACCGAATCAAGCTTGCTTTTGTTGCTTGCGCCCCAGGCGCTACAGGCTAATTTAACACAACATGATGGCAGGGCAAAGCATAAGTAAAACATGTATATCCCAATGTCTATCCCAAAAAAGAGCCGAAGAAGAAAGTCATGACATCCGGTCCATTTTATTTTGATTCTCCAAACTTGGCCTCGTACTCCCCAATGGCCTTGACCTTCTCTGCGCTGGCGCTGGTTTCGTCGAATCTGTAGTTCAACCAGTCGGCAGCCAGCTTCTTAGCCAGCTCGATACCGATGACCCGCTGGCCCATGCAGAGAACCTGGGCATTGTTGCTGAGGACGGATCTCTCGACGCTGAAGGGGTCGTGGGCAGTGACGGCTCTGATGCCAGCCACCTTGTTGGCAGCAATAGCAACTCCGAGGCCAGTGCCGCAAATCATAAGGGCACGGTCGACTTTTCCTTCCTTGATCAAGGAGGCAGCCTCGACGGCGACGTGAGGGTATGCTCGCTTGTCGGAGGGAGATGGGACACCGACGTCCACTACGCAAGAAACGAGAGGGTTCTTCTCGAGATGGGATTTAAGAGCTTCCTTGTAGGAGTGGCCGGCATCATCGCAGCACATGGCGATGCGGAGAGGTGGGAGAGAGGCAGCCATCTTTTCAGAATGATAGGTTGTTTTTGCGTCAGGTATTCGATTGCGGAGGGGGGTATGTCTCTTCTTGATTTGTAGGTGATTTGTATATATAGTGGTGGAAGAAGTATGGAAGAAGTATGGCCTAATAGAGGGGGGCTGTTGGCCGTATTTATATCTCAGCAAGTAACATCCCCTCGGGTCAACCTGTGTTAGAGAACCATTTGACTGTCACCTCTCTCGCGGGTCAGACCGTCATAGGTACTTGTCTCCATCATAACCAAAAGGAAAAATAGCCGTCCTGGGCTCCGTTCTCTCGACTACACCCTGATAGTGGAGTGATATGGAGATTATGATGACAATCCCATCTCCACCTTGACGCTGCACATCGGAAGGCGTACGCAGAATTACTCGCTCTCCCAGGCCGTTATATAATCTGTACCACCGGACAAATACCGCAGATGGGCCGATTAATGGTTATGGAGGCAAAGGGGATTCTGATAGGCAAGCAGATGCAGGCTTCCATTTGGCCAGCGGCCAAGGACGTGGAACCCGACGTCAACCCCCAGGCCGTCATATTAAAAGTAGCTCAGACCATTGTCCGACGGGAAGAGATTCAGCCACCTGCGACAAGTGACAGTGAGAGGAACGTCTTCGCAAAAGCGACGGGCAACGGCGCCAGCGCAGCTAGAGGGTGAAAAGAAGACTTAGGGCGACGTTCCTTTGTATTGATGGCCACCGGGATACTGCATCCAGTAAAACCGCCTCTCGATAAAGCTTGTTCGGGCTTCACTAGCTAATGGCAGCGTCCCGTAGTCATAAGGCAGTCCGGAGCGACGCCGATGGCAGCTGGCAGCTTTGCCGCAGGCGGATGAGACTTGTATATAGACCGGGCAGCCCGGATGGCCCCCAGGCGGCGCGAAAGGGAGGACTCTTTGAGGTAACGAGGACAGAGGCAGCAGCATGGCCGGTCCAGCAACAACGGGGGTGACATACCCAGCTCTCCCGAAGACACTCCTAATAGTCTCGTTAAAGATGTATTTCACCCCTTCGCGGACGCTGGAATACCTACGAGAATTGCTTGAGCCACGGAACGAGATCGTCTGCGCCAGAAACAGATCAAAACTCCTACTCGCCCTCATCCCGGACTTCCTGACCGTCTATCCATGCTCTGAGGTGGTCAAGGAGTTCACCACCAAGCAGCCCGGTGCGCAGCAGTCGACGGCGGAATCTGTCCCGGGACCCTTGTCGCAACCACCTTCCTTCCTGCTCGGAGCCCAGGATTGCTTCTGGGAGGCTGCGGGCCCGTATACAGGGGAAGTGTCGCCCGCCAGTCTACGCTCGATGAACGTGTCGATAGTCGAATTGGGCCATGCAGAGCGCCGGGCAATCTTCAAGGAAACAGACGAACAGGTCGGGCGGAAAGCTGCAGCCGTCAGCGCACAGGGGATGGTCCCACTTGTGTGTGTGGGCGAAATACCCGTCCCTGGGCCTGTGATGTCAGAGGCTGTTGGAGTGGCGGTAAAAGAGTGTGAAGTTCAGGTCAGAGCAGTGCTTGATGCGATTCCGCAGGATGCGCCGTGTATCTTTGCCTACGAGCCAGTATGGGCAATTGGACAGCCAGTTCCTGCTGGCGTCGACCATATATCTGCCGTGGTTCAGGGGATACGGAGCGTCATCGACAGGGTGCGCAGCGGCTCGAGCAGAGGGGAGATCAGAGTGATATATGGAGGCAGTGCAGGGCCGGGGCTTTGGGCGCAAGGCGGGCTAGGGAAGGCTGTCGATGGCATGTTCCTGGGCCGGTTTGCGCATGAAATCGAGGGAGTACGGAAGGTAGTCCGAGAGGTCGAGGAGAGCCTTGAATAAGGCATCTCATGTCATATTAGGTCTTGCTTATCGGCATATTTTTACTACATACACTATGGCTGAAGGGACTGGGAATTAACCAAGATTAGAGATTATTAGAGTGTACCAAATAGAGTATCACTACTGCATTTTATGAACCCATTATTCATGGATTCTGGATAGGGGTATAGTGTCCCCGGGGATCTGTCTGCTGATGCTCTATACCCACGTCCCCTACAGTTTCCGAGTGGTTATGTATAAAAACCCCCGTTGAAGTAGCCATCTGAACCTTTCCATCCTTCTTGACCAAACCGATGTCAGGCATCGTGTGTATATACCCTGGATCAGCGCTAGTATTCGTGTCCCCGACATTCGTTGTCGCATAAAGATTGGCAAGAAGCGAACTGGAGTAATGAGGGTCTACTTGAAGCCATAGCCAGATCCAAATAGCAGCACAGAAGATTATAGGCAGGATAACAAGAAGGACTTGAAGGGGTGACATGGCTGCTTGCACCCTGCTCGTCTCCAACGTGACCAGGCCTGGGTCAATGGCCATTATGTAGCCTCTTGACAGGACAAAGTTGTCCAGCTTCTCCGTATTGTTTGCGACCCATTGAAAGCCCTTTTGATTGAGTGCCACAGAACTAACATTGGTGCTGCCGTCTCCAAGGGTTCCGCCAATAACGAGAACAGAGGAGCTATCGATTTGACCAAAGAATCGAGCTCCGGTCTTGTTTGAACTCCCTTGTTCATAGCATGAGGTACCATATACCTTCCCACCTGTTGCTCGGTTATGGTAGTAATGGTCACAAGCCTCCAGAGGTTTCACAGGTTCAGGGAGTGTCTCCGAGCGAATGATGGTGATATTGATCAAAGATATACGGAATAATGAAAATACAACCACGCTTTCGGTTGCGACTAGGTTCAAATATTCGTAGTGGAACTGAAGGACGGTGTTATTCCCGGACTTTTGAACAGAGCCAAATTGGAAGCTAGTGTTGTTCGACACGCCGTGTCGGATCTTCTCCGTAATTTTGGTGATATACGGATCATCCCATTGACTCGGATCTAGAGACCAGGTCCGCTTGACCAGATCATGTACAGAGTCTCTGGGAAAAGGCTGGTTGTGATCGTACACCGCAGATACTTTCATCACGTTTTCCAGGAAGGTATGTCTTCTCCGGCCCTTGGTGACGGTAAACATTTGCTTCATCATGGCGGTGTCACCTCCTGAACCCAAGAAGGACCAAGGGTTATCCTCTCGATTGGGCCGCATATATTCAGATAGGTGATTCTGGTCTGTAACATCATCCCAGTGGATTTCGGGTTGACCAAGCGGAGTTCTGACAAACTGACCTGCATGGATATTGTCAAAAGAGCATTCCCACGAGGCAGATTCACCCTCCGTTACTGTAACCCAGGGACAAGTATAGTATTCCTTTCTCTCAAGATTGGATATCGAGCTGGTAGTGACGTAGGTATCGGGTGAAACTGAGAACCCTTCGCTGTCCAGCCATATTCGTGGTCCGATGTTCTTCTGTAGATTGAACTTTTGGGTTGGAGGTACGGGCTCAGGTTTACCCAGGTCGACGTTGCCGGTCAATGAGAAATTAAGATGTGACTGAAACAAATTTCCGTTCATGCTATCTGCGAAATGACGGTCAAGTGTATCGAAATCTTCTGGTCTTGTGGAGAAGAACACCACATACCCGGGTCTCCTAAGCAGTTGGTCCTTAAGGGTGGAAGCAGTGACATTTCGTTTGAGGGGGATGTAGCCAGGGGAATCAAGGCCCCAGAGTAAGGTGTCGTACAGCCCAGAGGTGAGTAAAAGAATAGTAAAGGAGAAAACGATGACAGCTTGATGCGTAAATCCTCGAGAAAATACAAAGAGTGTTCTCTGAATATAGTCTTCCGTAAACATCAGATACGCTGTGAAAGCATTTTTGACTGATGCGATGAGAGCAAAGAACTTAAACACGCCCACTTGCAGGCAGAGACCTGCGATTCGGAAGAGTATCGACTTGACCGCATTGTGACCAACAGCCAAGGTGGTAGCAACAAAACTAGAAACCATGGCGAATCATTCAGAGAGGAAACTCCTGCTCTCACCGATGGTTGTCTCACGAGAACATAGAGAGCAAAATGAAGGCTAGACAGGCTAGCTCTCATATATATAGCTATTTATATATATCAGGCGCCTGTACCCCTACATAGGTAGCATATCTCGCTTCACCTTACGGTTTGCTTACCCCCTGTCGAGTCGTTGGAGTTCGCTAAACGATTCGTGATCAAAGAGCCCCATATATCAAAACTGTGAACATTTCAGTCAGGACTCGCTTGTTGCTACTCCGTACAGCTAGGCTTGGGATATGCATCCCAACACAACTGCCCATTCATCTCTGCCAGCCAAAGCTCAACTGTCTGGAGAGTCAGACCACAAGCCTTGCCAACTGTGCTCCCCTGAGGTGGCTTTTTGTTTCCGCATGCCAGCCTACTACTCAACGAGCCACAGCAACAAACCAACCAAAGGATAGCTGTTATTTAAACTTCCCAGCTCCCGTCTCCTAGGCTGGCTTGAGCTTGTTCGACCCTGACTTCAGAGCTGGCTAGAGCCGAGTCCTTGTTTTAAAAATAGGTCGTAGTTATGCAACTAAACTTCTCAGCGCCTCAGCTAAGCGAAGATTTTGTGACCATCTTCTGCCACCATTGTCTCTCCCAGGAACGGCGCATACTCCGTACATTCCCTACCGAATATGAACGGGGATGTAGAGTATTGTAGGGTAGGAAGACCTTAACTGGCAGTTGAAGGCCAGGTATGGCCAGCAAGAAGTTATCAGAATGGAAAAGACGACTGTGTGGTTGACGATGATGATAATAACTGCAAGGACTTCGCTTGTGGTTTTCCAAGGTTTGGCCCTCCCTTTATTATATAATCATATCTTTATCACGTGAAACCCATAAATTTCCGAGACGATGAGGTAATCATGACTATGATTATCTAAACAGCTTATGTAATTGGTACTGACTAGCCGAATGCAGCAAGGGCAACAACATCTCAGCCTCCTTCCTTTTTCTGGCCTTCGAGGCGGCTCAATACGAGGCTTTCTCGGCCTCAACCGTCAATTCAAAGGCAACCTCAGAATGTACATGCTTTGAGCTCAATAATAGCAACAGGTTGCACACCCAGTACGCCATATGTTGATGCTGTGCTGTGACAAGATTTCAGTGCGATATCTTGTGACGTGGGCGACGCATTCATGCTCCAAATATTCTTTTATTTGGAGCACATATTTGTTTTAAGAAATACAAATCGATACCTCCAATTGAAATGCAATCGCTGTCGGGTTCGATTCCTGGTCCAAGACCAATAGTGGCCCGATCGGCATCGGGTGGACCTAGGCCTCGTGAGAGATATAAATAAATAGGAGGAGACAACTTTTCTCATAAAGAGCCTCGTTTTTCATGGGTTTTCTTGAGGCTCTTTCGAAAAACAACTGGGGGTTCTGAGCGGGATTCAAGATCCCCGGAAGGCTTTGTGCAATATGGAAAGTATCACGACGCTAACAGTCGGTCGGGTTTCCGGTCTGATAGCGTTTGGAAACTTTGTTCGTATGATTAACTGCTCCTGCGTCTCCAGGATAGTTCTCTAATCCACTGGCCTCTCATAGTTACCGTCACGTTCCCATTGCTTCTAGCTGTCGTGCTGATTCACCGTCTGAGTGATAAACTATCTGCGGCATCCTGGTAAGCTTTGAATAGCCATCCAGCGTTTACTACCACACCCACGCCTTTCGTCTCCTACTATATCCTAACAAAACTGCGCCAGGTCGGTGCTAGCCCGTCAGCTACATTCAACATTATGGCCGAGCATACTTCGGACGGACTCTGTTGCGGGTAAACATGTTTACTGGAGTGTTTCGACCTTGGCCTACACCAATATTGGGCTTGCATTCCTTGGCGTTGTATCTGGGGTTGTGACGCCCTTGGGACTTGGTGACCATATTCGCCCAGCAGAGAGTCGTGATGTCAGCTTCCACTACGCACCCGATCTCTCCAACTTCGGCAAGAACACAATAGGTCGTCCTGATATGCCATTATCTCGTGATTGCATTATCACCAGCGCTTATTGCCCCGGAGCCATTGTTCCTGGAGCAGTCATTAACCAGGGCGAGGGTAACCGGTCTGCAAACCCTGATATTACTGCCACCACGAGGATTCCTGAGAATATCACGGAAATGTTCTCAAGCGTCTCTAAGAAATCAAGCATAGCCGGGATACTAGATATCCAATACCGGTTTTGGCTGCCGTATACTTCCGAATACTTTGATGATCACAAACCTTACCCTAGAGGGCAGTTGCTATCTCTTGAGTCCCTAATTTCAAGAGACGATATAACTTTAGTTGAAGGCGTGATTGCCGATATGCACTCTGGCGGCATTGGTTTTCGGAACCATAGTGTGCCGTCAGGAATGCCTTTTGGCGCTGAATGGGAGGAAGATATTCTATGGGTGGAGCCCGAAATATCCTGTGTCAATACCAATCTCACCTACGAGCTTACCCTGGCTGATACTCGAAATGGAACCTTTTCGCCGCCTATCCGTTCAATAGAACTCGTAGACGAAGGCGGGTTTTCCAATCTGCGACATGGAGATCCTTATGAAGGCTGGCCAAACATCACGTATGCATCTCCGGACCCTCAACTTCGGGCAGATCGATCAGCTTGGCTTAACAATTTCCTGGCTGGTATTACATATAACCTCACAGATGGGAATTCCAGTGCAGTGGGATACGGCTTCAACGTTACTCGCGGAAAGCATTACCCTATTGCTGGTAGCGTGCCGTATTTTGTCACCCTGGATATTCAGTCTCTGTCTCCAAATGGTGCCTGGCTAAACCTGCCAAGCGTGTCGTTCGACAATAATGGAACCCTGACCGTGGGCAACCGTACCATTAAAAGTGCTGACGACGATCTTTATTGGTATTCCATTGGGCTCTTTTCCGAACTGAAGGGCAGATGCCTAGGGCAATATAATGATGCTTCCATCAGAAATGAATATAACGTTGAGTGTGGCCATTTTTTTGGAGCAGCATCGAGGGTAGATGAGGGAAATCCACTATTCAAAGAGGCTGGGTCAAAATGGAGAAAGCCCATATACACCTGCGCTGGTGCTGTCAAATCATCAGTGAAGACTGTCTCCTTCGTGATGAATGGAACAGCCTCATTGGAGTCCCTTTCTGTGAAGAAAATTGAAGACAAGAAATATTCTAGCTCAGACGACCACCCGCTCTGGGCCTTGGAAGACTGGTGGCATCCAGGGTCCGAAGGTGCCTTCACAGGGCCGCTTTGGGGTATCGTTGACAATTCATATAAAGGCACTCCTGGTTACAACTTCACTCGAGCCCCTTCGTTTTACCTGCCATTCAGTTATTATAGCCTCACATTATCTTCATTTAGTGGGCCTCTGGACAACCTTGCGGGAGCGTCAATGCCATATGGGATTATGGGGAAGTTGTTACTCAACAACTTTTTCGGTCGTTTTAGTGACGACTATATCTCATATTCTGGAGCAAGCAATGTTGGTCTTGGGAACAAATGGCGTAATCTATCCAAGACCGCAGACGATGCGTCGAAGCTTCTTCGTCTAATCTGGACCGACATAATGGCCAGCAATACTGTCGGCACTAACATGAGAGGAAGTACGTCAGTAGAAAAGAGGGCAACTGGAGATGGACCATTTACTCAAACTGTAAGGGCTTATGAGCGTAAAGTGACCTACGACCTGCGATTCGCTATCCCGGCAATATTCTTCCTTTTATCCTGGCTGCTGCTTCTCCTTGCAAGTCTTGTTATGGCAGTCAGCGATGGACACCCCTTTACACGTCTGAAGAAGCTCTTGAATGATACGAGCGTTGGGCGTATTGCAGCTAGCTCAGAGTACCCTGAGAGTCGGAGCATGCATGATGCTTCGACCAAAGACTGGTTGGCAGCAGCTGGACATCTTCCTGTGAGACTCTCTGGCTTGTCAAAAGTGTCAGCCACGGATGAGCTGGAAGAAAGCGGCAAAGCTTTATATTCTCGTTTACTCCGGCCTGCGCTCAGTGATAATCCTGACTAGGGAACGTCCTGAGCTACTGACACTCAACGGTTCAGAGTTGGACTGAGCACCTTGTGAATGCTGGCAGCTCTCCAGGTGCATCTGACTTTTTCCCCACACGACTTAATGATTTCTGCATGCTCTATATCCTTGAATTTAGCCTTTATGATATAGTGGTTGTATCAAATAATTGCTCTCTCTTTTCTCCCTTCCTCGGCGTTATGCATTGTTCGTTCGTATCTCCGGCGGGCTCTGCTGCCTCGGCACCGGGATAATTTTGTGCCTGTATGACTAATCAAGTTTTTCCACCCGCTTCTTCCTGCGTCCAGGAGAGGAAAAGACGCCTGCGGTGGGCGGAGCGATGTGCGCTTCGCCATTTGCGCAAATACAGCCCGGCGCCTCTCTCTCTTTCATTGTTTTCTTTCGCCTGTCCTTTATTACGCTTCTTGTTCTATCTCCAGCGATTCTACTACTATGTATATTCACGTGTTATCATCGAACGTCGTCTTCCTACCTTTAGCGCAGCGCTTTCATTAACTACACGAAGCTTGAGTATTTATGAGTCTGGAGAAGGCCAGCGGTTAAGCCTGGCCAGTTTCTTTGACACACCTCACACTTGGAAACAGGCTGTTCGAATACCCCGAGTAATCAACGATGGCTTATGAACTAAAGGCTCGAGGCAATGAACGGTATAAGGAAGGGGATTATGAAGGTGCAGAGGAGTTATACTCTCAAGCGTATGACAGTCCCTTGGTTGATAGCATTTCAGGAGAACCTGGCGAAGAATCAATGCTCACGATCCCCGTCAATAGAATCCAGAAAAATTCCAATGACCCGACCTTCTTCAATAACCGCGCGCTCGTCCGAATAAAGCTGGGACTATGGGAAGGAGCAGAACACGATTCACGAATCGCCGCGGACCTCTACGGGCCCAAGAATGCCGCAGGTGTCAAGTCGAATTATTACCTTTCCCAGGCTCTGTTGGCGCTACAACGACCTGCCGAAGCGCTTGAAATCGCGCTCGCCGCATACAAGATCAGTCTTGAGACAAAGAATCCCAACTCCGAGCCCCTGTCGAGGATTATACTTCGTGCAAAGCAGAGTATTTGGGCAGCGAAGGAAACATCTCGTATCAGAGAACGTAATGAGACTCTGAAACAGGTAGAAATGTTGATGGAGGCGGATTTAAATTCAGAAATTGCTGCCTTGCATAACGCATTTGAGAAAGGAGAGATGGGCAAGGTTGGATACGAAGAAGACAGGAAGTTGCTGGAGGAAGAATATGCGAAGAAGTTGAAGGATGTGCGAGAAGCATTTGCCTCGGTGGATTCGGAGCTCCAGGAAAGGGTATGTTACTTCTCCAGCACTTTCCTCAATTCCCTTCTTATTCTTCCCTTTTCCGCGGGCTTTTTATAGCTCCCAGTAACTAACCCTTGTCTGCAGCATATGCCAGAATACCTGATCGACAACATTACCTTTGAAGTTATGCATGATCCAGTTATTACACCTTCAGGTCACTCTTTCGAAAGAACAAGCATCTTGAAACATATACAGCAGTCCGAGGTTGACCCCATATCTCGTGTACCAATGACCACCAGCGACCTCCGACCCAATTATGCGCTCAAAGCGGCCTGTGAAGACTTTCTGGAGAAGAACGGATGGGCCGTTGACTGGTAAGCCGGTTATCGTCTTAACGTCTTAACGAAGCTTATGCCTCTTCATGTTCTCTTTCGTTGCACCTTTTCCCCTTCATATGGTTGGTCTTCCTTAGCTTTTGTGCCTTTTATTTTATTCCCTTTGTAGACATGGTGGTTCTCTCCATCGCTTGTTACTTCTTGCATCCTGCATGCTTGTTGGAGTCGGTCGGTTTAGCGCATTTTTGAAATTCGGTACACAGTCTGTCCACATATTAGATTATACTTCAGAAAGCCAGTCTTGCGAGAAATGCATTGAATTCAGAGTCAAAACATCAGCCTGCGTTGGATATGTACTGGGACGATCGAGCTGGCATCGAGTATGATGTAAGCGATCGGCCTAAAATAATGCCTTAGTCAGCAGTGCTAGCGCTTATTATCAGAACTTGTGCTATAGTTAATAGAAAGAGGAATATAGGCGAAAAGACGTTAAAAACCTATTTCGCTAAAAGCCAAACAGGCTGTGCCTCCTTTGCCCATGATAACTGTCCCACAAGTATTGAAGGAGGGGAGAATAAATGTAAAATTAAGAGAGAGAAATAAAAATATGGGGGAAAAAAGGAAAGAAAGGTAGAAAGATAGAAAGAAAAGAAACCAAACGGTGGGCGTTGCACTCTCCTGCAAGCTGGTGAGCTTCCACGGCCCCTCTGTCCCGTCCCTTGGACCTGAAGGCCACCGTGTTCCCAGACACCACCGTTATCCCTGCAGCCATGACGCAATGAGGGCTATCACGGAGTACTTCCAGTGACTTTCAGCCCTCGTCGCTTTCGCCGTGCGCTTAGGTAACTCCGAGTAACTCCGCCCAAGCACCACCCTTGCGCTAGGGCCACTTGCTTCCCCGTGATCCATGGACTATAAATATAAAAGCAAAGCCCCTCCTCTCGCCAGACAAAACACAGCCAGAAAAAGGAGAACAGAAGAAGAGACGAAGAAACGAGACCGCCGGACAGAAGAGTGAGTAGGTCGCCAATAGAGAGAGAAGAATATTCCCCCGCTAGCCTGTCCCCGACAACGAGCTCGAGTTATCTAGTTAGTAAACTAATTGACGCGGGTTTATCGAATGACAGAAAAAGACCCCTCCCCTCCTTTGATCGAATAGCTCTCCTGCCGAGTCAGCCGTACCTGAGAAACACCCGGATTCACGCCGAAATAAAAAGAAAGGAAGAAAGCAGAAGGTCCAGATACAGCCATGTCTTCACCAGAATTCTTAGCCGCCGCTGAAGCCAGCCGAAAACTCCTCGCTAAGCCAAGTGATGATGAACTCTTGACTGTATGCCATATCTCAACCTCCTTTTGTTGCTATATCCCCCAACTATGAACATCTACGGTTACAAAGGATAACAGCTGGCTAACACGGCCGTCACAATAACTAGCTCTATGCCCTCTTCAAGCAAGGAAAACAAGAACCTCCATTCGACCAGGCTCCTGCTCCAGGGATGTTCGACTTGAAGGTACCTACTCCATTAATCCAATGCTTCGCGATAATATATTAACGTTGTTTGGTAGGGGAAATACAAGTATGGCAAGTGGAAGTCAGTTGTTGAAGAAGGAGTTACCCCAGAGCAAGCGCAAGAGCGATACATTGAGCTTGTCGAAAAACTAAAGGCCAAGTATGGCTATGATGAGTCCAAGCAACCAGAATCTGTTGGTGCTCAATAGAAAAAGAATAAAGCATACATAAAGGAGTCCAGAGGCAAGAGGAGCCATGAACATGGGGCATGTAAAATGATATTAACGCTGGGTACATAAATTCATAAATGGGACATGATATCATCTTGACTGCCGTGTGTGAAAAGATCATCGGCACGGGTGGTATTCTCTGGTTACCTTTGTTTTCGTCGTTGTTTTTGTCCTCTTCTCGTGCTCATCTGTGTCTCTATATTCCTGCTATGTCTCATCGCGTAAATACTCTAGAGCCGACATACCCAAGTAATAGAGTTCAGCGTTTCATATCTGCGCTGTCAAACCCCCTCTTTACTTCCCCTGTTAAAAGGGTTGGGCTTACATATATTTATTGAAGTTAACGTTAATGTCGGCAGGGGTATAATATGCACATTCGAGCAATTTGCGGGGTTATATTGCCGTGTATGCAATTAATCGCTCTCTTCCCAGGTCTGACCCATCCAATCCGGCTCCCGGTGGACAGCTGTGGCACACCACGGAACTTCTTGAGGGGTATACGGAATGAGTGGAAGGTCGTACGGCATGCGCAGTCCAACCCTTGTCATATTCGTGGCGTCCGAATGCAAGGTCACTTTTGTGGAGTCGTTCTCTGATGTTTGTGGTGGCTTCTCAGAGGGGACATTGCGCTTGAAGCAAGGGATCATCTTGACATAGTTGGTTAATGAGCTGTCACTGCATTCCTCTATATTTTTCTCGCGGAAAAGGTCCGGCCACATGAGAACCCCTATTTCCCAGCTGCAGATTCTCACCTCCCCGTGGGTATTAGCCCCAGCTCCCCATGCCTGGGTCGAGAGGTTAGCGGATGTAATCATTGCCCAGTCAATGCTGTTCATGTCTGAGTCGGAAAACCGGATGTAAGTTTTTATGTGAGGCGCAGCCCTCCTCCTCCCAGCCTCCCGTACCCTGTCGGATTTTGTGGCAGGATCAGAGTTCTTTGGATCTTCAGCGTCCCCTGCCCAGTGACACAAATAGCGGCGCAAATATGCCAGCTGCTTCTGCTGAGGGGGGCTTTGAATTTTCATATGAATAGACCCCCCGGAACCATAACCATCTAATGATCTTCTTATTTCATCAGGCGTAGGAAAGATTATAGAAAACCTCGCATTGGAAGTGGAACGGCTCTGATTAACTTCAGGTTGAGGACACAGTGAGCTTAAAAATGTTTCTTTCAGCCACTTATCAGTCTGTCCAAGCGTAGCTATGGACGATACCTATGTGTGTCAGGGAAAACGGGTACAATAAACGTGGTTTACATTGAACTCACTTACCTGAACGATGATATGGGGGTTCTGCGCCTGAGATGAGCTGCGGTCTATAGGAATGGAGCTAATGGCATCCTTCAGTGCAGGCCAACCCCAGAGTGTCCTCTTGTTGGAGTCAAATTCTTTGACCGGCAATCTTGTAGGAACACTAGCAATTAGCATGGCTTTCACTGCTCCAAAATCATATCGTTGTAGTTGGCGAATGAGAGTATTGATCGTTTTGTTGTTATATGCCTCCAAATAAGCAAGCAAGTCTCGCTTGAAACGGGTGCTGCTTCCAAACACCCCACAGGTATCACCCACCTGGGGCTGGGCGAGAGGAAGCAACGGAGATCTCCAAACTGCTTGGGTCATATTTCCCCAGTCTCTCGGTATCATGTTTGCAGTATGAATTATGACCCTGCAAAAAGAAGAACCGTTGTTTTAGTATTTCGACACCGTCAGTTTAGGTACTGGGATGCACCTTACTGTGCTAGGTTATCATGTCGAATCAAAATCATCATTTTTGAATGATGAGTTCCAAAGGGCTCAGGCATATATGCCACAACTGCCTCGGCGTTTGGGTATCGCTTACATGCATCCTATCCCAGGGTAAGATACGGGCTCTGGTGCATGAATCACATCATCCACTTACATCGATGGCAATCCTATTTGGAGCTTCTTTCTTCCAAGATCCGTGAATTATTTTCAGCTGGATAAGATCCTTCACATCACGGTCAAATTGACCCATGATATAGTCCACATCAAAAAGGTAATTGAATTGCCAGCATTCCTTAATCATGGGATCTCCAAGAATGTCCCGGAGCTTGATGCAGCCTTCATTATATCCCGTTGAATCACTGATATCACGGATATGAGTGAGTTGGATTGGTGATGGAATAATCTTCTGTCTGGATGGCCACCCTGGTCCCGAAGGACTCTCAGGTTTCCGAGGCTGTTGATTCCGAGAGAGCGGAGGGGTTATAGATCTGTTCAAAGACAAGAGTCTTTCATGATCATGACGAACAGAGCCCGAAGAGTTCGCCTGATATCCATTGCTGGATGTTTTCAATTTCTTTGAAGGAGGCGGGCCCCCATCACGCCCAACCATAACTACTTTATAGGTCCACACCCAGGCTGACCGGAGAAATGATGAGTTATATATCCCAGAACGGTACCACCGGCCACTAATATTTGCATTCTAAAGGGTTATTGCCGTCCAAACAATTGTTCCTATCCATATCTAATGGTTAGGCGAAGTTAGAACTGGAGAGAAAAGACGAGCGAGACATTTGACTTGGTGATAGTTAGATAAGCTGCTTATGTAATAACACTAGTTAATTGAGCACGTCCCTTCACGACATCGCCACAGCCTGCCTGCACTTCATACAACCGTACACACGATGGTGGCCGAGGAGGATATCTTATGGTCAAGCGGCCGTCGAGCCGGGCTTCTTAGCCTGCTTGCGTCTCCTCTGTTGCCTACCTTACTAAATGATTTACCTTTTCCTCTTGTGAGCAATCTGACAAGCTTGGTTTGATTGCTGGATCGCAAGGAACAGTCACTAACTAGTTATTCTAGTTTGGACTGGCCCTGTAATTGGGTTATTCCAGATACTATCAGCGACCTTGTCCGCTAGTGACATGGAGTTTTACCTCTTTGGAGCAGGGGGGGCCGTTTCCCATTGCTTCTTCCTTAGTGTTAAAATGCCAGGCAAAGTCAACATGGGCACAAAATACCGAGGAGTGTACTTTGGCCCAGAGGGTTACGCCGTGCAAACGGCATCTTCCCTGTCCGGTGGTAGTTATGGTCACACAGAGTCCTCGCATGTTGCGTGGGACAAAATGTGGCCTCCCTCGAGTGTCTCGCAGCTCTGGAATCGTCGGGTTCCTATCATTCTCTCTCTCTCTCTCTCTTTTCTCCTTTGCTGATAGACTGGGTCACCGCTGAATACCGAGCGTATATACACCAGCCATGACTCTAAGCAAAGATCAGCTGTCCGGGGAGCACACTGGTTCTCAAACAACATCGATATCGCCTGAAGGTAGCGCTGAGGCAGCCCGCCAAAATGAGCTGGATGATGATGAACGAGTGCTTGTCTCCCTCGGGTACAAGCAGGAATTTAAGCGCGAGTTCTCCCTATGGACAACTTTCTGTGTCAGTTTCTCAATACTTGGGCTACTACCTTCGTACGCGAGTACGATGAGTTATGGTACGTCAAGGCACCCTCCTGCCTGGTTGCCTTGCAAAGGCCCGTGAGTGCGCTAAATGTTAAATTGAAATACTAGGGATGGGATATGCCGGCAACTCAATGGTATGGGGCTGGTTCATCGCAATGATATTTCTCCAATGTGTTGCCATGTCCATGGCCGAGCTATGCTCTTCGATGCCAACAAGGTATAGCAAATAACCTCCATCCGAATATCATTTACCAAAAGATTTTTATACCCGTTGAAGTTCCGCTGACACCTTTCTGTCAGCGGAGGACTTTATTATGCCGCTGCAGTACTCGCTCCGGCTGGTTGGGGCCCATTCGCAGCCTGGATAACAGGGTGGTCGAACTGGATGGCCCAGGTGACGGCTGCGCCGTCGGTGAACTACGGCATATCCGGGATGATTCTAGCGGCCGTATCAGTTACCCATCCAGGTTATGTTCCACAACCCTTTCATACGTTTCTGTTGACAACGTTATTGATGATAATCCATGGAATAATGAGTAGTATGTCAACAAAGTGGCTAGCAGAACTGAACTCATACGGATCGACATTCAATATAATTTGCTTGATCCTTGTCCTCATCGCAATACCAGTGGGAACAAGTAATGTTCCTAGGTTCAATTCGTCAGAATACGTCTGGGGAACGATCCACAACCGTACCTCTTACCCAGATTGGTTTGCAGTTATGATGTCATTTTTAAGTGTTATTTGGATCATGTCCGGATACGATTCTCCCTTCCATCTGAGCGAGGAATGCTCCAATGCCAACATTGCTTCTCCAAGAGCGATCGTCATGACATCCGGGATTGGTGGCATCATGGGCTGGTTCCTTCAGCTCGTGGTTGCCTACACAGTGAGAGATATAGATGAAGTTATCGACTCGGAGCTTGGACAGCCATGGGCTTCATACGTATTCCAGGTCATGCCAACTAAACTAGCCCTTGCAATTCTTGCTGGAACTGTGATCTGTGGCTTTTCGATGGGTCAAGCGTGTATGATATCCGCTTCTCGCGTAACCTATGCTTATTCCCGTGACGATTGCTTTCCCTTTTCCAACATCTGGAAAACGATCAACCCATATACCCAGACTCCAGTAAATGCGGTGTGGTTCAACTGCGTTCTAGGGATTCTATCTACGCTCCTCATATTTGCTGGTGATGTCGCAATGGGTGCATTGTTTTCCATTGGTGGTATTTCAGCGTTAATCGCATTTTCAATACCGATTGCTATCCGGGTTTTATTTGTCAATCAAAGATTCCGCGCTGGACCGTGGAACTTAGGAAAGTATACAGCCTTCATAGGGATATCTGGTGTATCCTTTGTGGTGATAATGCTGCCAATCGTCTGCTTCCTAGAGGTTGCCGGTTCTGAATTAACGTAAGTCTATGAGTCCCCATTGTCTTCCTGCAGTCTCGAGGAATGAGTTTAACGTGTCAACAGGCTAGCGGATATGAACTGGACTTGTGTGGTATATGGTGGCCCCATGGCTGGTATTATTTTGTGGTGGATTATTAGTGCAAGGAAATGGTTCAAGGGGCCTAAAGTCAACCTTGAGCATGCTATGCTTTCAGAAGACGAAGACCAAGCCACTAATAATAGTACTAACAGCTTAATATAGTGGTATAAGGAGGCTCAGCAATGAGATGGGAGTATTGTTTACGGGAATTCTTGTATTTCTCAATATTTTTTTTGTCAGATGTGTCCCTAAGGGTATCAAATCTATATCAACGTAACTGGAAGTGAAAAATGTATGCCATCGCCACTATATTACTCGAGATAGCCTCGGGAGAGGATTTATATACTTAAGTGTGCCAAATATCCCATGAGGTTGGTTGGCTTGACTAGCTTTCTATACGCACTGTCAGATCACTCTTGACGATGCCACTCCGCTCACACATTCCTCTGAATAACCCCTCTTTCTCCCATAGATTAAGGGGAGTGTCCATTTCAGCTATTCGTCCCTGATCCATTACACATATCCTATCATAATTGATAATTGTTCGAAGACGATGCGCAATGCATAGGAGCGTCTTGCCCTTAAACCCAACTGCCATCGTCTCCTGTATTTTCTGATCTGTTTCGAAATCGACGGAAGAAGTAGCTTCATCGCAAACAATAATACGTGAGCCACGCACTAAGGCTCTGGCCAGAGCCATTAGCTGTCTTTGACCAAGAGAGAAATTCAATCCTTCTTCTTCTACCGCAGTATCAAGATGAATCTTTTGTTGCTGTTGCGGCTGGTGATCGCTTTCAAGTAACGCTGTACTCTTTTCATTGCGCTCAGTGTCGCTGTTATTTTCATTTTCTTCGTTGATAAGGTGGGATTGCCGCAGAGCAGACCAAAGTTCAAGATCAGAGTGTTCATTGAAAGGATCCAAGTTGGATCGTACCGTTCCACGAAACAGGGCAGGGTCCTGTGGGATGATGGCTAATCTGCTGCGCAAATCATGCAGACCAATGGTGGAAATATCAATACCATCAATCATAATCGAACCCCCTGAAAGCTCGGTTAGGCGGAACAGGGCGGACATGATACTAGATTTGCCTGCTCCAGTTCTCCCGACAATACCAATCCGTTCCCCTCCCTTAATATCCAGATTAAGTCCTTGTAACACAAGCGGTAAACCAGCACGATATCTCATCTCAACATTCTTAAAAGTTATTTGGCCGGATTGTGGCCAGTTTTCATCCATGCGGCGTAGGTGCAATGGGGCCTCCTCTTCCAACTTGGTTCCATAATAATGAATTCTCTCTGTCGCATTCATGCTGTTCTCTAGTTCGGCGAGCTGACGGACGGTGAACTGTAGCAGCTGAGAAATTGAAAGAATGAACGAAAGCACTAGCCCGGAGATGCTTGGATCCACGTTGAATCTCGATGTAACAACCAATATACTTGTTACAAAAACCATTAGCCAACCAACGGCGTCCAGTCGGACGGTAAGCCATCGCTGGTTAGAAAAGGTAAGGAAGTATGCACTGTCCATATTGTCAACTGCCTTCTGAAGCCGTTTTGTGAAATAATCCTGGAGTCCATATGCCCTTATGGATGCTGTCCCCGATATGGCTTCAGTGAACTGCGAGAATACCTCTGATCGAAGCACAGCTTCATGACGTTTTAGTTCCCTTGCGGATGCCCGATAGAAATTTGCTGCGAATAAAAATATTATAAGTAACGGTATCAGCGCAATGGCGAACTATTTTAGCGTTAGCACGATGATACTTTCGTTTCAATCCGGATATTCAAAATCCAAGGACTTACATAGTGGAAATATACAATGATCAAAGTGATCACAGCAAGAATTAAGCCAAAGGTCAAGTAAAACGTGCGCATCGCATCTGTCAAATCGTTGTCCATGGTATGTATATCCTTTGAAAATCTGTTGGTCATTCGGCCTAGGGGTGTGGTATCGAAGAATGACATTGGAGCTCGCAAGACCTTATTGATAGCTCGAGAAAGCATAGCTTTACTCGCGTTTGTTCCGCTTATTGTCAAGGTGGTTGAGAAAATGAAGAGACAGAGCGCCTGTGCAACACCCAGAGCAATGTATACCCCAATGTATGCCCCCGTGGAAAAGTCAAATTTTCTGGATACCCAGTAAGAGAGCCATAAGGCATTGACGATTGTACCGCCGTTTGCAAGTATTAGGCCGAGGACGATTATAGGGAGGTTTATGGGCCAGCTAAAGTTTGAAACATAGGCTCGCCAAACTTTCCAGCTGACGGAATTTACCGCCCTTTCCTCCTTTTGCATCAAAGCACCTGGTGCCTTGCCTGATGCTCCATTCTCCCCTTGTGATGGTCCCGCAACCTCAGCGGCTCCGGTAGCGTTCCTTGTAGCCCCTTTATTGTCTTGTTCATCTTCCTGTATGGTCGAGGACATGAGCTTCTGGAAACTATCATTGTGGCGCATGAGGTTGTCAAAGGAATTAATAGCTTCAATGCGGCCATTATCCATCAATATGATTCGATCACATCGGCTAAGAACATGGAGCTGATGCGTAGCAAGAATACGGCATTTGTCTTTCAAAAGTCCACATATGGCGTTATCCATGATATGACGGCCAACATGGGCATCCACAGCAGAAAGAGGATCGTCCAAAAGAACCAGCGAACTATTGAAATATATCGCACGAGCAATATTCAGCCGCTGCTTTTGACCTCCAGAAATTGTTATCCCTCGTTCTCCAATCTCTGTTTGGTCTCCGTTAGGTAACATTTTGAGATCTGCTCTCAAGGCGCAAGCATCGATGACTTGGTTATACCAGACCTCGTCGTATTCTTTACCAAACAAGATATTTTCCTTCACTGTTGCGTTTTGGATCCAGGCATATTGCGGGCAAAAGGCTCTAGACGCTCCCATAGATGCATGACCTCCTGTCATTCGCATATCTCCTGCAAGAGCCGCAAGCAGGGAACTCTTACCACACCCAACTGTACCAATGACGGCAATGAGCTCGTTTCGGCCGGCAGTAAAGGACAGGTTGGTAAGTTGAAATGGCTCCGTAGGGCTTTGAAGACCCGAATCAGCATTCTCTTTCTCCATGTCTTTGGTTAACTTGACCTTTCCTTTGCGGCTTCCGGTTCCCTTTTTGCTGAGTGAGTCTTCCTCACTTGATGGAAGACGTTCCCAGGTAAACGAGGCATTGTCAATCTCAAGTGCATTGTCCAGGGAATCGTCCCGTTCAATATCGTCCTTTTGTTCTTCGGCAAGTAAAAAGTCCTGAATTCGATTCAGGGCAGTCCATGCGTCGGTCACTTGGCCAAGTACTAAGGGTAACATATTCAATGGCAGTCTAAGGGTATTGAATAGAGCCAGGGAGGAGAATATAGGGGCTGGGTTAAGGGGATGCTTGGTGAGAGAGAATGTGATGAAAGAGAGCATAGAGGCAAAGACGGGAAGAGACAATGCAATGCAAAGGAGAACATTGCGGATAGCGAGTACAACCTGAATTGCACGTACTTCTCTCTTACGAAGTTCGTCAAGGCGTTTCAAGAAACTCTGCTCCCAGCCGAAGAACTTGACAAACCTCACAGCTTGAAGGATCTCCTGGGTGAGTGATACTCTCTGATCGGTGATTTTGTTAATCTTCTTTCGTCTTCTGATAAGGGACTTTATAGCGTGTGTCAATAACGGGATTCCTGCAACTAAAAGTGCATACCCCGAAAGAGCACTATACCCAATATTTACCAGGAGAAGAATAAGAGCAAGGATAATGATGATAGGTGACGTCCAGAGAAGGTGAAATAGGCCCAGAGCTTTGTCTATTCGATCGGTATCCACGCTCATCAACGTGACAATACGACCATTGCTCCATCCGGTCCCATCGCCCATCACACCAGCGACTGCGTTTGTCGGTCCAACATGCTTCTTCTTGTTGAAGATTGACGTCAAGATGGTATCACGAGCCTTTCGAAGCTCGGTATCTTGACCGGCGGCTTTTGCTCCCGTTTCTTCCGGGCTGATAGCCTTCCCACCGGCTCTGGCTCTACCAGATAATCTCGTTGCTTTGGAAAATATCATACTAACAAGGACAGCCCGAGCCTGTCCGCCAACCATCATTCCTCGAAAGAAGAACTGGCTTGTAGTCACGCTCTGGACGATCTGCATAACAGTAATGCCGATTGCAATTCCAATTCCGTTGCGAACGTGAGGGCCAGGAGCATGTTTATGCCGTGCAATATATGCTTCTGTTGCGAATGCAATCAGATACTTGGTGGTATAAGGCGTGAGAACCTGGAGAACGCAAGCAACCATCTGGCAGCATGCACCGATCCATATCTCAAGTTTAAATGTTTCATACCCAGCTCCGAGTAGAGGATGTTTGTCGCCACGTTCAATTCTCTTTTGAAACGAAGCTTCAAGTTTCGCAGAAAGTCCTTCGACTGACCTGTCTGGATTTACCAGCCAGATATCCTGTAACTGGAGGGGCCGGAGGTAGCCCGTCTAGATAGCACTTCGTTATTAAATGCAACATATTACTTATACCAGGGAGAAAGCTCACCATCATCAATGGGTGCATCCATTGAAATGTGATGACACTTAGCAAGCTGGCTCCATGTTCCTTTGAAATTGCTCGCTCTGTCGGCACAGGCGGCGGTTTTTGAAGTCTGATCGGGTTCAACTTTTGATACCATCGCAATTTATTCTCATAGGCTGAGTCTACTCCCTTTCCTCCATCATCAGATTCACTCTGGTCGCCATTTCTGCCGTCGTTGTCGATCTCTTTGTTGGTCATACTGTGGCGGCCGCTATCTTTGCCAGCCACTGCTGACGGCATGTCAGGCAGTATAAATAAACAGTTAAAGATGTTCGATCTCTAGATAGGCTTTCTCTTATCCTTTCATGATGCTCACAAATGTTATACAGTGTGGGCGGTGCATGTCGTTCATCCTCGCAATGACAGACCGACCGGGAGACGAGTGCAATTATAAATGACTAAAGCGGCTTGACCGTCTCGGAAACTGTTGGGCGTCAGCTTTTCCACCCTGGCCACTGGAGTCATCAAAGTCCGAAAAGCCCTTTACAGCCGAATTTGAGCTCGGTCATTCTTTTCGTCGCTTCTCTGCTTTTACCTGTTAAACGGTCCCGTACGGTGAGCGGCAAAGCTTGGTTAAGCTTAGTAATTCGCACCCTGTTGGGATTCAATTTCGTCCGTGATCAAGTAGCTCGTATTCCCGGGTTTATAAACTCGGATGAGTTTCATCCGTTCATGACCCTTGAAGACATTATTATTGGTGTTAAGCGGCTTGTCACCATTTTCGTTAACTCCGAGGGCGGAAACCTTGTATGGGTCGTGAGGGTTCTGGCCAGTGTTCAATATATTGCTGCTAGGTGAAAAGTATCCGCCGAAGGATAGCTAGGTATCTCGAGTTAGTTACTACCAACGCATATCATTCATGGTAAGTTAGAAGGAGCCTTGTCTGGTCATCCCGATGCCGCATTTGACTCGGTGGCTGGTGCAAACCAGAGTGAATCAACAATAAGTCGAAAACACCTGAGAAAGAATTAGTTTACTGATACTCCATATCGTCAGTTCATATCAGTTGAATTATCTATTTGTGGCCCAGCCGCCTCGTGAAAGAAATGAGCCGTAGGTAATGCCAACATAGATGCGTACATTTCAACAGGTTTGATTATAGTTAAAATAATCTCGTGTATACCTAATGCATAGTTAGTATCCAGGCTCCCTGGCCCGAGGTCGAAGAGAAAGCTTGGAACCTTTAGGCCGTGCATTTTCAAGATATATGAATATATGTGTAGTATAGTGCTGGATTCAAGTTGGAGATGAAGAAGTATAAATAAGCTGTCAGCCCAAAAACTTTGAAATTGGATAGAATCGAGCGTCAATAATTGAACATCCGATTAGACCATGGACAGGATAAGACGGCCATCAACAATAATATTGTCGGAAGTTGGATTTTTTAGGTAACAGTTGAAGAGATTCATTCAGCATGACCTTGACATATCCTGATTTACCATGCCTCAGGTAGCGAATATGATAGATTTCGAAAGCTCCTGGAACAGTCATTTGAGTTCCTTATGCCAAATGACTAGTCGGCGATCATGAATCGTAGTTGGACGGATGCGAGGGCAAACCCCCACACATCGACGATTAATCTAAATAAAAGAGTCCAGGAACCAATCCGATTTGATAGCTTGCTCGACTTTCGTTAGCCAAAGTTTGGGACTGAAGATGAAAAGATTGGAAACAATAGCAAGGTCTGTGTGAACAAATACGTTGATTGGTTGACAGGTGCATAAGAGTGTATCAACAATACCCTTTGGAGGAAGGCCAACGATGATCTTCAGACTGATCTGCCCCTCTTGGAATAAAGTACCGTAACGCTTGTACTCGTGGGCTTTTTTATAAAGAAAAACACGCGAGAGTCGAGTTCAGGGGTCCATTGCTGGACGTTGGCTCGCACCCTGCAGTTCATGATCAGCATTTATTAGGGGAAGAATGAATTGGATTGTAAGTTTGAATACCTGGTACTGGTGACTTTCTGGTTGAATAGTATACCACACAGCTTTCTCCTCGTCGACAAAACCCCTGGTTCGTCACATAGCTTCCAAATAGCCTGAGGGTTTCGCAAGGGACTAAACATGGTAACCGACCAGCGGCGTCTGTTCCACAAAATAGCCTCTAGCCCCCTCATCTGTATCCAGTCCAGCACCACCCTCTCTACCGTAATTCCAGAGTCGCTCAAGGCATTGGCAATGATTGACTTGAACCTTATGGGCAGTTTTGCAATCATGAAGATGCGGTAAACCAAGCTGAGGATCTTCAATTGTGCAATAAGAAGGCATGCTACAGCAGGGATAGCATATGAGCTGACCGTAAGGCGATGGCACGAAATGCAAGTTAACATGTTTTTGTGGCCGGAACCGTTCGCCTGGCAGTTCAAAAAGGCCGTGTATGTGATTATAGGTAACTAGCTCAAAGTTAGGGACAACAGGCTGCTAAAAGGATGATTTTAATAGCTCTCTTCATGGATGGTATTGATCTTGGTCAATTGCTGCGAGACCCTCATTGATATGGTATAAGTGGTAGCAACAGCAGGGTAGGACATTCGCTCAAATGCCAGGCATCATCAGTGTAGTTTGACCGATAAAGATTGCAGTCTCAAATATGAAGCCCAAATGGATTGACTCTCGTGATTCGAGCCCTCTATCCCCTAGAACATAGTTTACCATGTTAGAGCATTGGCGTAGGCTCTCGCCATATTTAACCAAGAATTCGTGATATTTCCCACAGGTAGACGCCATCCTTAAGTGCCTCGTAGTGAGACTCCTATCGAGTGTCTACTGCTGTCAGACTGAGACCAGAAGAGCCGGTAAAAAGGAAAGATAAGTTGTCTTGCCTAGGCTGAGGAACAGAACTGCCACACTCGAGCAACCAGTGCATCCAGAGACAAGCCTATCGCCGGGATTTGTAGTATCAACTAGAACTGGATATCCAGTTATTCAGGAACGGCGGCCTGTTGAGTCCTTTGACGTAGATATATCCGTGATCTCATCGTAATGCTGACGCCGCTCTTCGATCTGCTTGCTGCCTGCAGCCATGCAGCTTCTCGAATCCCGACAACATCCCGGACTTGCAGGGTAAGTTAACGGGTATCATAGGACCGATCAGAGGCCGGATATCGGGACTCTGCGCTCCGGCCGCTGCACCCTGAGGTCTGTCCGGCGTGTCTGTGTTTGATGTCGTCGGGTCGTCCCAGCCTTGTTAACTATCTTTAACGAGCTTGGCGGTCGGAACAAAGTTGCTGGGAGATCGGCCGGCGAGGCCCCACAACCTTAACTAAAAGTAGGGAGCCCTGGCAGATGGCTCGTTCTCCTAGTTATAGCTACCGAGTTATTTCTCCGACGTCCGCGACCTGGAGATATATATACTTATGGATGTTGGTGATGGT
This sequence comes from Trichophyton verrucosum HKI 0517, assembly GCF_000151505.1. NCBI lineage: Eukaryota > Fungi > Ascomycota > Eurotiomycetes > Onygenales > Arthrodermataceae > Trichophyton > Trichophyton verrucosum. Next base: position 39,159 of record NW_003315485.1, read on the forward strand.
TGAAGGGGGGTGTTCTTAGGGCAGGAGTAGGGAGATACTGGCCTGGGTGTCGGATGGAAGGACAGGGTGATGTGTTCATGCATGATACGAAGCATGAAGGCCCGACCTGGTGGCTTTGTCTAGCTAGTTATTTTTCATCCTTGTGTCCGGATGCCTGCATGATTCAACCGTTTGGCGAGCTTGCCGCGTATAATTCCATGTTTGCTGTGCAGTGTATCTTGACATTGGGCTCGTGTCTGTGATGCTAATGAATTACTTCACGGAGAACGAATGGATCGAGTAAGAGAAATAGTGAAGGTCAGGGCCTTGAGCATACAGTCTATTCCTAGTTCAGCAAAAAAAGTATTCACTACACTGTGCCCTGCGGCATGGAATACACCGGAAACAGAAGACTCCCTTCGCCATGAAGTGATATGTATGACCCTACACAACTCCTCTCAGATAGTATCTAACTGTCCGCTCGCGAGGGTAATAAAAGGGGTATATATGTAAAGCAAAAGATGACAAGAAGCCTGCCCCGGCCATGGTTAGGCCCCTTCTTCCTCCTTGTTTTTTTTTTTTGGGTGTTTCCTTTCCCCCTTTTTCTCCTATAGTCCCGAGTGACTATTCCCTTTAGCCGTTTAAATAAACCATGAAGACATGATGCGCTGTTGCTTTTCTGAAGATATGCTTTGAGTTGGAAAAGAAAAATCGTTTTTGGAGAATCATTAAGTTTCATCCGAAAGAGTAAAGGAGAAAAGAAGAATGCAATGCGGTGGTAGTAAGACGTGGTCGTGAAAGGTGGAGAAGGTTCTTGCGAGGGGAGCGGCGAGGCTAGGCGTTTATTTTGGGGAGTTTGGGAGCTCCTTGATGGCCTCCTCGATGATCTGGAGGGATTCCTTGATTTGCGCCTCGGTGATGACGAGTGGAGGAGCGAATCGGATGATGTTCTGGTGGGTTGGTTTGGCCTAGGAGATATCAGTTAGAAATAGGTTTATATCGTACTTCCAGGGAGATAATGAGGATGGCTTACAAGAAGGCCCTTGGACTTCATCAGCATGCACAGGTCCCAAGCAGTGTGTCCGTTGGTCTTGGACTCGTCGACAACGAGAGCGTTCAACAGACCTCTGCCACGAACAGTCTGGATCATAGGGTCTTTGATAGCGTTCAAACCAGCACGGAACTGCTGTCCTAGAGTCTCAGCACGCTCAACCATATTCTCTTCGCGGATGATCTCCAGAGCACGGATGGCAATGGCACAGCCGAGTGGGTTACCACCGTAGGTGGAGCCGTGTGTGCCGGGCTCGACAGTAAGCATGACGTCCTTGCGTCCGAGAACGCAGGAGACGGGGTACATGCCGCCGGAGATGGCCTTGCCAAGGAGGACGAGATCGGCTTTGACGCCGCTCCACTCCTGGCAGAGAAGCTTTCCGGTACGAGCAATACCGGTCTGAACCTCATCACAGATCAAGAGAGCATTGTGCTTCTCGCAGAGAGCCTTGGCCTCGCGGAGGTAGTCCTCGTCAGGGACCATGATGCCAGCCTCACCCTGGATGGGCTCGAGAAGGAACGCAGCAATCTTGGGGCCGGCAGCCTCGAAGGCCTGGCGGAGAGACTCCTTGTCGTTGTATACGATGGGCTTGTTGGTGCCGGGAATGACACTGCCGATGTTTGGCAGGTAAGGGCCGTAGTTCTCCCTCGACTCGGGGTCAGTAGACATGGAGATGGCAGCGAACTATCACAAAAACACAGAGCAATTAGCACGAATCCTCCCGACCCCCTATCCTTGTTATTATCAAATGAGCACTTACGGTACGTCCGTGGAAGTTGTTCTCGACGCTGAGGATGATGGCCTCGTTTGGCGGAATGCCCTTGACCTTGTAACCCCACTTGCGGGCAATCTTGATACCGGTCTCGACGGCCTCAGCACCGGTGTTCATGGGCAGGACCATGTCGTAGCCGAAGTACTCGGTGACGAACTTGGCGAACTTGGGGAAGACATCGTTGTAGAAGGCCCTGGAGCTCAGGGTGAGGGTTGCGGCCTGCTCGGTCAGGGTCTTGACGAGCTCCGGGTGGCAGTGGCCCTGGTTGACGGCGGAGTAGGCGGACAGGAAGTCGAGATAGTGCTTCCCCTCGGGGTCCCAGACGGAGGTGCCTGATGCGCGCGCAAAGACGACCGGCAGCGGGTGGTAGTTGTGGGCGGCGTACTGGGCCTCCTCCGCGATGGCGGACTCGGTCGACGAGGCGTGGTACTTCGAGACGTCCTTGCCGCCCGGAACCACCTGAGTCGCCATTGGAGCCATTCTGTCTGTCACTGCGTCTTGTATCTTGTGTCTTGTGTCTTGTAGCTTGTCCCGTGCAATGCAATAATAATATGGGTATGGGTATCTCTTGTTCGTCTTGGATGTCTGGATATGCAATTCCTCCTCCCTCCCCGCCGGGCGTCCCGCGCAGCCTTTATATACGCCCCGAGCTGGCGCACGCTGCCACTCCCCCTCCCCCGACGGTATCCTCCCCGTCCAGCACGCTATGCCGTTAAGTGAAGGTGACTCGCACCAGCAACTCCACCGTCCTGCTCCATCTCGAGGGCCGCAGACGAAGAAAAGAAGAAAAAAGCAACGAAGCGCAGCGGCGGCGGCGAATCAGGCCGTCCGTGAGTAAGAAAACCGGCGGGTCACATGGATCTTGACATCATCGCGCCCTCTGGTCGACATCTTCGGGTCTTTTTCTTTTTGTCTTTTTCTTCTTCGTCTTGCTGGTGCTTTGTTTTCGTTTCTTTTCCTAGCCTGTTAACCTAGTTAAACTCCCTTGACGCTGCTCAGAGTTCCTCCGCCGGCCAAGGGAGGGAAACGCTGGTAGCGAGTCGAGTGGTTCGCCTCCTTTTCCCGCGCGGAACGATGCCAAAGGCGCGGAGTGCTGGTGCTGCCTCGAGGGGCCACGGCGGCAGCAGCCAGGGGGCCCAGCAGGGACGGCGGGCGGCGGACGTCTTCCTCCTGCTGCTGGCCCTGCGCATCGCTAACGGCCTGCTTGTCCGGACGTTCTTCCAGCCAGACGAGTTCTTCCAGTCGCTCGAGCCCGCATGGGGGATTGCTTTTGGCCGGGACAGTGGCGCTTGGATTACATGGGTATGCATCCCCCCACCCCGGAAGGGCAGAAACAGAGAGAAAAGAGAGAGAGGAGAGAAAAACAGAGACAGGATGGAAAAGAAAGGAAGATGCGGGAGGTGCGGCTGGCTGACAATTTGGGGCGTTCTGTAGGAATGGGAGCATCAGCTGCGGTCGTCGATTCACCCTTACCTCTTTGCGGCCGTCTACAAAGCCGTAGATGCGGTGGCCAACGTGCTCCAGCTCTCCCCCTTACTACGGGGTGACCTCCTGATAGCGGGGCCCAAGGTTGTTCAGGGCATCATCTCCGCCGTGGGGGACTATTACGCCTGGAATTTGGGCAGGCGGATATACAATGGCAGACCAGAAAGCACTTGGATCGTGAGACTTCCCCCTCCCCCCTCCCCCTTTTTTTTGCCGTGCTTTACGGGAGGATGTACATTTTTATTCTGACTGGGCGAGCAGCTAGGTTTGACGGTGTTGAGTCCCTGGCAGTGGTTCTGCTCTACTCGGACGTTATCAAACTGCCTGGAGACCACGCTTACCGTCACTGCCCTGTATCTCTGGCCATGGCAGTGGTCTCTCCCTGGCAGGTGGCCGCTGGTGACCACTAGAGACGTTACCCGGTATGCTACACCCATATATCTCGAACATACGGAGTATGTACCCAGACTAATAGGTCTAGCCTGAGGATATGCCTGATCCTTGCCTCGCTGGCGTGTGTCCTACGCCCGACTAATACCATTATATGGTTCTGTCTGGCGGCCAATCTGGTATATACCACTCTCCGCCAGAGCCAGACATCACGGCTCTCGTGGACCAAGTCCCTAGAACCTCTCATCATTCTTCTTAGAGAATGCATCCTCTGCGGGTAAGTCTTGACATAGCCCAACATGTAGATGTCATCAGCTGACGCAAAAGGCAGTTCTTCCATCCTGGCTATCTCCGTCCTAGCGGATCGTGCCTATTATGGAACATGGACACTTCCACCCTTCAGGTTCCTCTATTTTAATGTAGTCCAGTCCCTTGCCGTCTTCTACGGCAGAAATGATTGGCACTACTATCTCTCACAGGGATACCCTCTTCTACTCATCACTGCTCTCCCATTTGCTTTCATCGGCATGTTCCAGTCATTGTTCATGGCATCGGAACAATCTTGCTCTACCAGTCTGGCCACAACAGTCAGACGGCAGCTATCACTTGCCTGCATTGCAATGCCGGCAATCCTCTCTCTTGTCCCTCACAAGGAAGTCCGCTTCATATACCCCCTATTACCTTGTCTTCATATCATCGCTGCCGCTCCAGTATCCAACTTCTTCACTCCCTCCATATCTTCCGCTTCTGGATCATATACCCCGCGGAGACTTCTCTTAATATTCCTAGTGCTGGTCAACGTTACCATTGCCGCATATACGTCCATTATCCACGCCTCAGGTGTCATTGATGTACTTGGATACCTCCGCGTACAACAGGATACCCATTACCAGTATGAGCCCTCCCGTGGCCTTACTGCGGGATTTCTCATGCCATGCCATAGCACTCCCTGGCGGTCACATTTGGTATCTCCTCACATCCGCGCCTGGGCTCTGGGTTGTGAACCACCTGTCAATCTCTCCCCAGAGGAAAAAGCCACCTACGTCGATGAAGCGGACCAATTCTACAACAATCCTTCTGAATTCCTATCCCAACATATGGCTAGCACTGGAATACTCTCTAAACATTTCTCATCTGCTTCTACTCACAAGCATGATTGGCCAGACTACCTTGTCTTCTTCTCCCATCTAGAGCCAACACTTAAACAAGATGTTCGCTCTTCATCTTCATACGCCGAATGCTATCGCACTTTCAACACGGCCTGGCATGACGACGCACGCCGAAAGGGAGACGTGATAGTCTGGTGCCGTGATCCGAAGATCCAATCGGACTGGCGGACCAGCCAGATTCGCAAAACTATCCCTAAAAGCGAGAAACCTGCTTCTCAGCAGCAACAGCAACAGCAGCAACAGCGTAGCTTCGACCGGATCATCGATGTCTTAGCCAGAGAACGAGACAGTGCTGCCCAGCCACAGTCAGACTCATCATGGATTCCTTGGTGGAGCAGCAGCAGCAGCAGTCCACCAGAGACAAAGAAGACACAAGACATATTCTCCTCGTTCAAGACCTCGTTTTCGCTTCCTTCGCTCTCATCTCCATTTTCGTCATGGTCATTGAGTAAACGACGATCTCAGCAATGGAACTGGCCGTGGCAGCGCCGACGCAAGGCTCCAATCTTTCAGCTGAAAGACAACATTGTCTCAATGTACCAGAGGATAATCGCCCGACGGCAAGCAACGAATGCACAGCGCGATCTGTGGTCTTGAAAAATCGCTATGACTGCCTGGCGCTGTCTAGACTTTCTCCGTCCCTGGAGCTATCCTTTTCATACAACAGCCCTTCCCGGCTTGGCTTTACATTCATACATACAAGCGGATGAACATACCTAGATAGTCGTTTAATTTTTGTAATACATAAATTGATATTAGCCCGGTATTCAATCAGCTTTGCTCCGTAAGGCAGACAGTTGTCTCACTGTATCCCCCACGCATACGAACAAGAGCAAAAGTAAAGTCATAACACGGCATAGCAAAACGCTCATATCATTAACTAAGTATAAGGTCTATCTGTAATAAGAAGCTTGAAACTGTAGTGTCCCCGCAGCAAATAAGCAAGCAGATAGAATAAACCGAGGACGAGTTTTTCAAACATTGTAATAAAAGCAGTAAGACCAGAACGGAAGAAGATAAATAGCCAGATTTGCAAAGGGTGCTGGTTATACAAAGAAGAGAAGAGAAGAGAAGTGAGAACGAGGGTAACTGTTCATGTAGAATAGCAACGGAAACTAGAAAGGATAGGATCGGTATGCTACCTCCTATACGTAAAGTGAAAACAAGGAGTGAATAAAAGTAGTTTCAAGTAAAAGAAGCCAAAAAAACAAAAACAAAAAAAGTGTCGGGTCCCATCATCCATCCACTTATGCATTGCAGTGTATGCGATGGTGTTAGAAGGAAGTGAACGAACATATGAGAATAAGAAGAGAGAATGGTATCAGATAAGTGGCCCCCCAGAAGAAAAGGTAGGCTGGTAGAAGATTAGAAGAGAGACAAGAGACGGATCCACAAGCTCATTTCATTATCAGGTGGAAAGGGGCGAAAAAAAAAAAAATGCATATAGGGCGACGAGACCGGCGGAAGGTAACGATGGTCTTTTTCGAATGAGGAATTCAAGTGTTGCTTGCTGACTGACTGACAGGCTATATATCGATGCGCTTTTCTTTTTCTTTTTTTTCGTGGTATCGCTGGCAATTCAATGGTTTATGTATGGATGTATGTATGCAATGAATTTCATGTATGTACGGTACGCTTGAAAGGGGAGTGCTTAATATCTGGCGCTTAAACTGGCGAAGATATCAGGGCTGTGGCGCCCACTGTGAGCCTGTCTGATATCGATAGATTCCTGGCTGACGTGGGTTCGTGAAAATCCCATGTTATTTGGAGCGGGAGCGGGAGCTGCGGGGTCCTGTGATTGGGTTGGTGCCGTGGGGACGAAGCTGGCTGGCTGGCTGGGAGCTGCATTGGTAGGGGCGAAGAAGGGATTGTGATTTGCGTATGTGCCTGTGGTGATTGCGGGGGCGGACTGGACCATCGGGCTCGCATTGGGGGTGGTCTGGTATGGGTTTGTGGAGAATGGGGTATTTGTTTGTAGGTGCGACAGTTGAGGTTGTTGCTGGGTCTGTTGCTGCTGTTGTGGCTGTTCGGGGATGGTAGGGGGAGGTTGAGAGAAGTTGTAGAGCGCAAGAATACTGGATTTATCAATCCTGTTTGGCTGCTGGGGTTGTTGTGGCTTGAGCTGTTGGTATGCAGGCATAGCAGGAGTAGGCTGTTGTTGCATGGGATAGATTGGTTGCTGCTGCTGCTGCTGCTGCTGAGGCTGTTGGTACATGTAAGGAGGAGAGAGGGCTGGCATGGTATTATGGTGCTGGAGGGTGAATGGTGAAGTGTTTCCTTGCTGAAGCCCATTTTGCTGCGTCTGCGGTTGCGGCTGCGGTTGCGTGAAGAAAGGGTTTGTAGGTGACAGCGGTTGGGTGGGAGTTCCTGCATACGGTGTTGCTGGTGTAGAGTGCGACATGAACGGGTTATAGTGTCCGTGCATAGGTGATTGAGCCACCGAGCCGTAGCCTTGCTGTTGCTGTTGCTGTTGCTGTTGCTGGTGTTGCAGTTGTAGGAATTGGTGCTGATGGGGGATCGATGGAACAGGAGGTGTCATGGTCTGCTGGGCTCTAGACAGCTGTAAGTTGGCCTGTTGGCTGGGATAGCCGCCCGTCATGTTGGGGAATAAGGGTTGGGAGGAAACCTGGAGGTTCTGGAATGACTGGTCCAGGGCATCGAATGGGTTATGGGAGACCGGCTTCTGTTCTGTAGGAGTGTTACCCCCAGTAGCCGATCTATTGGTTGATATCCCTACGTTCCCGTTAGGAGGAGCAGCAGCCACGCTCGCTGGCGGCTTATCGAAAGGATTCGAGGAGCTAGAGGGAGGGGTGAACATGTCTGTCGAGCCTGAGGAGGTCCTATAGCCGCTCTGTGTGCCGGTTGGTGAGGTAGGAGACCGTGGCCCGCCTATCGACGACTTCTCTCCAAGCCTGGTCAGCGTATCTATGCAGCGTTCTACATCACCGTTCAGCCCCTTGAGAACGGTCATGTTCCTTCTCTCGTCCATGAAGCCCATCTCCCGTAGTTTCTCGAGCTTCGACTCCAGGGACCCATTACGATCTGCAATGCTAACTCCCAGTGTCCTGGACTGTTTGTTGTTCGGTAGAGGGACTGAATGAACGTGAGAGGTCTCGAGACTCTCTCTCCGGCGTAGGGAAGGGAGGGTTACAGTGGCGGACCTGCTTGAGCTTGGCGAGGACGAGTGAGAGGAAGACAACGAGCGCAGACCAAAGGCGAACCTCGACTTGGGCTTGGAAGGCAGAGTAGCCGTAGCATAAGGCGGGGAGGAAGGAGAAGGCAGAGAGAGGTCTGCGGCAGGCCTTGAAGTGTAGCTCGGGTCCTGTCTGCTGGGCGGCTTCGGTTTACCATCCTCGAGGGCTCTGAGCTCGTACTTTTTGCGCACAAAGCGTTCCATGACCGAGTCGACCTCGTCTATGTCGAGGGGGATGGAGGGTTTGATGTTCCGCGGGTTGTATATCCTGTTGACAGCTACGTTCCCGTTCTTTTTCATGGTCTGGGAGCCCGTTAAGTGTCAGTACGACGCCAGCAGCAGCAAGTGTCACCAGGGAGAACCCACCTCGACCTGCTCTGCCGTCCAGCTGTCCATGGTCAGAGACTTGACCTTGGAAATGTGGGTGCCAAGTTTACGGTGCAATGTTGCGCAACGCATGCACAGGAATATCCCCAGCTATATTAACCAAAACGGCTTGTTATTAGACGTGAGCAGAAAAAAAAAGGCGGCGGCGAACTCGAGTCAACGGCTTACATTCCAACTTCCCCATCCTGTTAGCGATTCCATCGTTAGCATGGCTAAAAACAACAAGAAAAATAATAGTAATAATAACAGGAGGTGAGACCGACCTGGGTTCCTGGCCTGGCAGTCAGCACACCTGTCGTTGCCGGGCACGGAGGTGATCAGATCCTGCAGCGTCCGCTCGTTGCGCGCCTGCTGACGCTTGCTCAGGGCAGACATGGCTTGCTCGTTCTTCGCTTCTGTCTGTGTCTCTCGCACAGAATTCTGCACAGCTGGGATGGGCAGAGGGGAAATGCGGGCACGGCGCAGGCGCTCAGGGTGGTTTATTAGCAGGAGTTACGTAGTTGCAGAGCGTTCTCCTTTGTGCCGGGTAGCTAGTTAGGAGGGAAGCGGGTACGGTACGGCGGGACGGGGCCTTAGCTGGCGCCGGGCATGGCAGGGAGAGGCAGCGAGCGAGCGTCTTCCGGGGGTTGCTGGGAATCAGAGGCCGACACAGCTGGAGGGAGGATTAGGGTGAAGATTGACGACGACGGCCTAGTTGAAGAGAAGTGAAGAGAAGTGAAGGGAGTGGAGGAGTGAAGGAGTGTGTAAAGGAGAGCGCAGAGTTGGAGCAGAGAAGTTCGTGTGGTCGAGTTGCCCGATTGGAGATAGTCGAGGCTCGATCCACCCGCGATAGAGACGCATAGATAGACGGACGGACAGGGCAGATCGCCGGAGCAGCAGAGGAAGAGCAGCCAGCGACGACGATTACGGAGTCTATAGCGGGCGATTATAATGATGATGCTAGATACCTGTGAGAGCTCGACATCCAGACATCCACAGAGAGACAGAGAGAGAGAGAGAGAGAGAGAGAGACACCGGAGGAGTCGCCGCAAAGGGCGAGCCCCTTATTTCTTCTACCTATCCATGACTAATAAATGCCTGCAACGAGGGATGTAACATGCACCAGGGCCAGAGGCCGCCGTCGCCGCCACCTCCGGCCTTCCCCCTCTTGTCTCTCCCGTCATTCGATCCTCTCCAGAGCTATGAGCATCATCATCATCATCACCGTCTTTTTTTCATCTGCTTCTTCTTCGTCTTTCTAACATCGCGAGTTTCAGCTTGAGTCGCGGCAAAGCCTAAAACGTGATGACTAATTTCTGACTCATCTTTAACATCAGGTGATCTCATCTTCTGACTAAGCAAAGATAAAACTAGCTCTATTTTTACCTCTTGCGCTAGTCCTGTTTGAGTCTAGCCTGCCACAGCATGCACTAGTCCGTTAGCAGACTAGCGCCTCTTCCACTCCACGCTAGTCCGCTTCTGGCCTCTGCGCCTTTCTCGCCCTTTTTGGCTCTTTTTGGTGACTTTTTTGCTTCTTCTCTTCTTCTCTTCTTCTTTCTCTCGTCTCAACCTCAACCCCAACCTCGACCTCACCTTCGCCCTCTGTCTCGCTGACGGCCAGCACAGCCTCGAGTCCATCCTCAGTATATCAGCAGCCGGTGCGACCTGCGTAAAGACCAGGCCTTGCGCTGTCGCCTCACGACTCACGACCCTTGGAACACGAAACAGGACCGCCAGAGGGGACGGCAGACGACAGACGAAAAAAAGGACGACCGTCGACCACCCAGCACCCGACGGCCATCGGCAGCATCGTCTCTATCGAGCGTGCCAGTTGCCTCTGAGCCGGCCAGTATATACATCTCGTGGCGATCGCCTCCCGTCCACGTTTGGTGTGGATTGCGATTGAGCCAGCGGTGACCGTGATGACCTTGACCTGATCCCCCTGGGCCATCAAACCTCCTCAGCTGCGTCTTTACGACAAAAGTGCTAAGAAAAATATCAACAAAAAAGGATCAGAAAGAGCAAAAAGCTGAGAGAAAAAAAAAAAGGAGAAAAGATTCAAGCGCTTCTCCTCTCTATATGTCCCCTCGCTGGCGTCGAGGCTCCCTTTCATCACCCCATCGTTGAACCTCGGAGGAGGTATGTTGTCAGATTATGACAGATACCTCCTCGACTGCTCACGCACATTCAACGGCGAATCCGTTTCCGTTTCCGGCCACCACCTCCCCCTTGCCCTCCCCGGTCGCCAACGGAACTGGTTCGACCCACGAAGCCGAAGAAGATGAGCCCTACACCATCAAGTGCATCTGCTCCTTTGAGGACGACGACGGCAGCACCGTCCTGTGCGAACGCTGCGATACCTGGCAACACATCGCCTGCTACTACATCGACAAGAAGAATGTGCCAGACATCCACAACTGCGTCGACTGCGAGCCCAGGCACCTCGACGGCAAGCGGGCCACCGAGCGCCAGCGCAAGCTGCGGGAGCAGAACGACTCCAACAGCAATGCCACCGATGAACAGAGGAAAAGTCGTCGTTCCGGCTCCAAGAGCCAGAAGAAAAAGCCAAAGGATATCGGCTCACCCTCTGGCGTCGGTGGCGACCAGCGTAACGGATGGTCTTCGCACGAACGAGCCGGCTCCACGGCTTCGAAAGAGAACGGTCACCATCACCACCAAGGCCAACAACTCCAACAGACAAAGAAGCAACGAGGAGCCCACCGCTCTTCTAACTCTATAAGCTCTGTCGGTGGTGGTGACTCTCGTAAGCGTGGAAACAACATCAACGGCAAGTCTCCAGGCTCTTCTTTCCCCCAGATTCCGCTTTACTCTCCCGAGTTTCTTCATCTCTACGACAACGACAATGCCAGCCTCGACATGCAAGGGAACCTTTTCCGTACCATCGGTCTCACCAACGACCTGGCTTCGTGGGTAAAGGACCCTCTTGCGCTTGCTCAGGTTGCAAACGGTCGTAGCGCCAAAGAAGTCTTCAATCACACCGATCAGCCGCTCGATCCTTCAACCTGGCCACCTCTCACAAAGCAGACCATTGTCGACAATCATGTCGAAATCGACGGCAGGCACCCAACCTGGCAGTGTCTCAAGGTACAGAGCAACGTGCGCAAGGACGAGATCGTAGGCGAGGTCAGAGGTAAAGTTGGCCACTTCAGAGACTACTGTCATGACCCGGACAGTAGGTGGCAGGAACTTCGCCACCCTGAGCCGTTCGTCTTTTTCCACCCTCAGCTACCAATATACATCGACAGCAGGGAAGAAGGCACTGTGCTCCGGTACATCCGCCGGTCTTGTCGTCCAAACGTCACAATGCGAACGTACATCACAAACCAGGTAGAGTACCATTTCTGCTTCGTCGCAAACCAGGATATCCCCATGGACACCGAGATATCGACCACCTGGTATCTCGATCCCAAGATGTTTCCCTCCAACGGCCTGGTCAAGGAAGAAGGGTTGCCGGATGGGTCACCAGACGCGGCTGCCATCTCAATAAGTAACGTTCTTGCCCATTTTGGTGGCTGTGCCTGTGATGATTCAGTAAAACCATGTCTCCTGGCAAATATTGACTGCCGCATGAAGCCAAAGTCGCTGCTGGAGTCCAACACTAAGCAGGCGAACGGACGCAGGAAGAAGGCCAAGACAAAAACTGCTGCTTCACCTGATAGCTCGGGATACGTTGCCGCCCACAGTCGGTCAGGCAGCGAGATCGTTCGCAAAGAAGATGATGATGACCATGCTGATGCACGATCAACGTCTGGCTCCCTCAAGGATCACCATTTCAACAGAGATCTAACTCCTGGTGCTCTTGGACGCGATAACGGGGAGTTGTCGGCTCGTGAGAAGCGGAAGATAGCGGCTGCAGAGAAGAAGTTTGAGCAACTCGAACATGATCAGCAACATCCCAAGAAGAAGAAACGGGTTCATCCTCCGCGTGGTCAGAGCCCTAATCTATCGGTATGTCCCCGCCTGGTCTTCTTTGTCTCCAGATCCCTTTGACTGTTGATCGTATAACGACTATAATACTAATTAATTATCTTTCTAGAAGTCAGCGAAGCCTCCGCACCTTGACATACCCAACTCGCGCAGGTCATCTCACTCGCCAGCCAAGATGTCTCCTGAGTCTGCGTCTCAACGTCGAGATGGCCATTTCACTCCTCCGAAGACATCTGCCGCTAGCACACCTCGTGTAGTGTCGCCGTTGAGCAGACCAGTCTACATTGACCGTTCTATCCAGACTGATCCTGATGAGAATGACCCTCAATATGTTCCACCAAAACCGTTCCCTGCTCCACGGTTCATGACTCTTTCGCAACGACTGCTGCGACGATGTCTCGAAGATCGCATAAAGATGGAAGAAGATGGCCGGTTAGACAGTATACCCAGTCTAGATTCTTCAGAAACCGCCAGTGCGGGCACCATGCTCCCTCCGTCAACGCCAGTGAACTCAAGGCTAGCCCCTTCACCAAAGCATGCATCGGACATTGAGATGAAGGACGCGGACTCTTCGATGACACCTCCCAATGCTACGGTCAGCTCGGCCAGTCCTACAACTACCTCCTCCGTTTCGCTGTCCTCGCCACCTCCTTGCCCTCTCTTCCACCTCCCTTCGACAGTCGCACACAACTTGCCTACTCCTCGCAAGATTCCAGGGAAGCCGGATATGCGAATACCCCTTCCTCCGCAACTCCCTCCTCCAACTGACAGTGTGGGTTCGCCGGACTCAGCATCCAAGCCCGCTCCTCCCATTGCCGTCACAAAACCTTCTCAGTCGTCCAAGTTGGAGACCACCAGTCCCGGCCAACCTGCGGCTGCTACTCCTACTCTAACGCCCACATCAAGTCTCACAGCTCCAAGCCCCGTGAAGAAAAAACTGAGTTTGAATGACTACATGAGTCGCCGCGGGACCCTGACAACCCCAACCACAGAAAAGGCTCCCAACCCATTTCTGCCCAACAGTACAAGTCCCGCGGCTTCAACGGGTAGTGCAGATCCAAGTCCCACAACACAGTTACCCTTCACCAAGTTTGCGGAGACCCAGACTCAGACAAATGGCGTTGGTCAGAATCCACCCGCTTCAACGGACATTATAATGAAGGACTCTCCGCAATCCCCTTCAACCCTGTTTCCACCATCTCATACCGACTCTCCCTCCACAAGCAACGGCGCAAAGTCAAATGCCATCCAGGATCTGAGTTCCCGAGATCCACGACTCCTTGATCGTGGTTAACCCTTGTCCGTCCTGCTTTACCCCTCCACCTCTCTCTTTATTCCTCCGTCTATATATCCCACATGAAGTGAATGAAAGAGAACAAAAAAGACCAACCAGGCTTGGTCCTAGCTCCGTTTTATTCTTATCCTCTTTTTTTGGGGGAGGTTGACACTATCCCATGTCTTGTACATGTGATGCTGTTTCCGGTACTCGATCTGTAAGAGGTGTTTTTAAATCGGCGTTCTATTTTTTTTTTCTCCTATCTCATTTGTTAGTTTGCTCATTTCTATCTTTGACTGGAATGGATGGACAGGAATCTGGAGTGTTGTCTTTTTTTTTTACCTCGGTTTTCCCACTACCTCTCTCTATACTTTCCGTTTTATATCTCCCTTTCCCTTCTCCCTTTCCCTTCTCCCTTTTCCTACCCTACTTTTTCCTTCGAGTCGTATATGGGATTATTTCTGTTTTAATGGGAAGCGTTAACGCGCTAGTTTCTAGTGCTGGTGCTGGTTCTGGTTTGTTTTCTCTTCCTTTTATTTCTATTTCTTTTTCGTTATATTGGGCTTTTTTCCTCTCCTATAACAAATATCCTTCCTCTCTTATATCCTTCCTGTTCCCACCCCCCTGGACCGAAGTGACTCAACTGCTCCGTCACCCTAACCTATCTTATCTCGTCATATTTTTAAAGAAATCTTTTTTGGCCGGTGGATTATCTCGAGTTACCAGCTTCACTTTGTTCCTCACCACCCCCCACCCCTAATCACCCAACTCCCCTTCCTCCCTCTCACCTTTTTCCCCCAACCTCCCTATCTATTCCTCGATCTTGATGCTTTTATTTCTCCTCCCCTATCTTATCCCTGTGTAACGCCGTGTGTAAAATTATCTCTTACCTTGTTCCCTTCCGTTGTTTCTTTAATTTATGGCGCAAGTGAAAGGCGATGATTGATGGATGGATGAATCCGTGACCAAAAAAAAAGACGTTTAATTGATTGCCTGATTCATCGGTTAAATTACTTGATCTTGATCAATCAATTGACTGGTACTGGTTTGGTTGGTTGAGTGGTTGTTGTTCTTTTCCGAGAGTATGGTATGCATGCCTGCGTGCAATGTTATTATTGAAAAGAGTTTCTTGTCCTTACTTCTTCTCCTTCTCGCCCATCGTCGTCTATCAAAAACATCTTCCTGTCGTTATCGGCAACATTTTTAACGTTAAATCTAACTCGCGGCTTCCTGTTCACGTGACCAGCGCTTGCGGCTAAAAAGACTTCGAGCTTTCCAAGGTTGAAATGAAAACATGTAAATAAAAGAAGGAAAGCTTCATGGTCGGCAATCAAACAGGTACCACAGCTTGATGGCTCGAGTCATGACGTTCCTGTAGATGCTTATCTATTTATAGACCGCCATTCATCCAGTCGTGATGGAATCCGACTCTCGTCCGTCAAAGCGGCGAAGAGTGTCCAACCCAGACCTTGACCCCAAACCAGAGAGAAGAGAATCTCCCAGTCCAACCCGAACTCGAAAGTCGCGCAAGAATAATATTCCTGCTACTGATCCTGAGAGTACTGTCAATACAGGTACAGAAGAAGTAGCCGAGAAGAAAGACGATGAAGCGCCGTCACAGTCGACGAGACGAAGTGCCCGGATTAGGGTGACGGGGAATTCCGTCGTGAGCACCAGTGCAGGCCCACCGAGACCGAGGGTTGTGGAGGAAGAGGATACACAGAATAGCAAGAGAAGCAGAAAGACAAAGACTAGTATAGCTGGATCGTCGTCAACGAAGAAATTGGCACGGAAATCAAGCAAACCAACCGCTGCCACTACAACCACCACTACTACAACTACGACTGGGCGGAAGAACAAGAAGGAGAACAAGAAAGACGAAAGAGATGGTCGATTAAAAGGGAAAAAAGAGAAAAAGGGCGTCAGTGGTACAGACGATGTGTGGGAAGTTCCGTGTGATCGTGAGAACGAGGACGAGGACGAGCTGGCTATAGCGCAGTTAGTGGCTAATGATGCGGCGATTCAGCTTCAGACGGAGCTTGGAGAGCGGATAGAAGTGCCTCCTGAGACAGTCAATCAACCTGCCTATGCTGAGAGGTTCATATCACTATGCGAAGAGCACGGTCTGGAACCAATGCTGGCACCGCTCGGCGAGTTCATTCTAGAAAAGCTAAACGGCAAACGCCTGATACCACTCAAGGGACTAGACAACGAATACCGGACAGTCTTCCAGCTTCTGGAACAGACCGTTGTGGCAGGCGAAGGGAACTCACTCCTGCTACTCGGGGCCAGAGGGAGTGGGAAAACGGCGGTGGTAAACACGGCTCTAGCAGCTCTGTCGAAAACCAATGCCGATGACTTCCACGTTGTTCGTCTGAATGGATTCCTGCACACAGACGACAAGGTTGCTCTGCGGGAGATATGGCAGCAGCTGGGGCGCGAGATAGATCCGCAGGAGGATCTGGAAAAGCCGTCAAGCTACGCTGACACGATGGCGTCGCTGCTTGCGTTGCTATCCCACCCGGAAGAAATAACGGGTCCCTTGCCTGAGGAGAATGGCATGACAACTACGAAATCGGTGGTGATCGTGCTGGACGAGTTTGACTTGTTTTCGTATCACCCGCGACAAACGCTGCTGTATAACTTGTTTGACATTGCACAGGCAAAGAAGGCCCCTGTTGCGGTGTTGGGGCTCACTACGAAGGTTGAAGTTACTGAGAACCTTGAGAAGCGGGTGAAGAGCAGGTTCAGCCATCGACATGTGTTTCTCCCTCGGCCCAGGAGTTTTGTTGAGTTTGTGGATATATGCATGGCTTCGTTGAAGGTTGAAGGTGATGAGGTGGATTCTTGTCCGTTGGACGGCGAGAAGGGACCAATTCTCCTAAAGGGGTGGAACGATTATATCCAGGTACGTCGACGCGATTGTCCCAATCTAACAAACAAAACATAGTATATATATATGAACATATATATATATATATATAAACATATAATAATATATTAAAATAATAACTTGCTTGGTAGGACCTATTTGAAGATGCCGAGTTTGCACGTCATCTCGAGCCGATATACTACCAAAGCAAGAGTGTGCGGGACTTCTTCCGCAGTGCGCTGGTCCCGATAACGTCAATGGCACTAGGCTCCGTGGCAGGCACCAAAGCGGAGCTCCCCGGCACGCAGTCCTTTGCATCAAACTCGCTGGCCTGTCCAGACCCAGCACCGCTTCCCTTCACCCAGCTCTCGGGTTCATCAAGCAACGTCTCCCTACCCTTGTCGCTACTACTTACGGCAACCCGGCTAACGGCGCTGCATGAATCAACGGCAACGGCCACGGCAACGGCAGCCTCACTTAGCCTATCCTTTGCGGCCGTTTACAGCGAGTACGTGCGCCTGCTCACCGTGGCCAAGGCATCGGCATCGGCCTCTGGCGCAGCGGCAACGCCGGGGCGGGTATGGGGTAAAGAGGCTGCCAAAGAAGCGTGGGAGAAGCTGGTTGAATGGGGTTTGGTGCTGCCTGTCAATGGCTATGGGATGGGAGACGGCAAAATGTTCCGGGTCGAGGTGTCGTTTGAAGAGGCTGTCGCAGCTCTAGGCTCTACCGGGGCCGGGGCATTGGGCAGGTGGTGGAGAGACGGGTAGGTGAAAGGGGGGAGGGGGGGGCTAGCCAGGCGATTCTTTTCCTTACGGTCCAACAGTTTCTGGCACCGTTTGGTAACTTCTGGAACCTCGATATAATATTACCCACGAATTACCCAAACCCAGCCGTTCCAGTCAT
Source organism: Trichophyton verrucosum HKI 0517 (assembly GCF_000151505.1). Classification (NCBI taxonomy): domain Eukaryota; kingdom Fungi; phylum Ascomycota; class Eurotiomycetes; order Onygenales; family Arthrodermataceae; genus Trichophyton; species Trichophyton verrucosum. The sequence goes on from NW_003315485.1 coordinate 56,563, forward strand.
TGCACCGAACCGTAAATAACTGTACCACCACCTGCGCCTACCCCTGCCGTATGTACAGTATCAATATGCTTACAGGCAGGCCAGGCAAGCGGACAGAGCAAAAAAGACTTCCTTTGGCAGCCCAAGTTCCGTCCCACCAACCGATGACGTCTGGCTTGCCCCCTCCCCCTTTTTATTTTTTGGCCCATTTACTCTCTACCATCTCGTGCCCAAGAGATAGCAAAATGATCGTCAAAACTCCCGTCCACTTTCCACGCTTTTGGAGGCAGGTAGGAACGCAATTGAGGTGGTTGAATTGGGGCAACGGTGATTGATACATACTTTTGCGGGCGGTCGATCAGTTCTCTCGCTTGCCCCCAGCCCCAGCCACGATCGATGGCCCATCAGTGCCGCCCAAACGCCGGTTTTAAGAAGAAGAAAAGAAGACAGAAACTCAATGGAACGTGTTCCTTTCTCTGTAAAAAGCCAATACAATAATTGAACTTGTTGGTTTCCCCCCCCTCCAGGGCAAAAAGGAAAGAATAATAAGCATTATTCAGCTCTTGGTGACCTGTATCACCCTCGGCGAACGATGAGCAGCAACACTCGAATAGTCGCATAACTATACAAAATAATAATAATAATGATAATGATAATTAAAGAATAAGTAATAATGCTTGTTCTTTTTTTTTTCTTTTCTCTCGTTACTTGCTTTCTTTACCTGACGCGTGGCTTCGATACACATACACAGCCAGCCCTTTTTTGCTTTTTGGCCTGCGATCACCGGTCGACTGACGATGATGGAATGGGTGTTCGTTCAAAGAGTCGATCAAAGGTCAAGCCACCACCAACGAACAGACCGACTGACGGAGGACTGACTGACTGGTTGGCCGAACTTGGAAAGCCCCATGTCTGGCTGAAAAATTGAGCATTTCAGACGAGAGGGTGACGACATCTCCATCCTGGCCGGCATGACGTTGAAGAAATCATGGCATCTCAAGTTTGGGTATGGAAGTACGGAGTACCGTCCAAGTACTGAGTTGGTATGTGTACTTGGTACTTCGTGGGTATGATGGGTATGAATGTACTGTTGATGCAATGGTGGGCTGGCCCGTCACCGTCACCGTCACCGTCACCATCGCACAGCAGGAGAGAAGAACTGTCCCAATGGGATGTTCATATGTCACGGTACAACCATGGAGCGAGCATCACATCACATCACCGCGTGGTTGAACAGCAGCATGGAAGAAGAAAAGAAGAAAAGTCTGACTCACTGACGATGATCGACGCATAACGCATCTTGGAGGAAGAAGGGGGGAGGGGGGCTCGGTAGATGCATCGAATGATGGTCAGTCTGGAGAAGGGGGACCAGGGCAGGGGACCCTGTCGTCTCGTCGTCTGGTTATGTATACATATGTAAGTAAGGTATTATTATTCAAAGAATCATTATTCACAGGCATGGCAACTTATTTATTCGTCCGATAGAAGGGGGTAAATAAAATATGTAAACATGGGCTAGGTACAATATGTTTGTGCGATCAAGGGTATAAAACATCTAGAACAAGCCAGGCCGGAACAAAAAAAAAAAAAAAAAAAACAGCCGCCGGATGCGATGCGATGCGATGTGAGGAATATTATTGATGATGCTCCCCTGCCGATGTCCTGCCCTGCCGCCAAAACATGTCGACAAGACAGACCGGGCTGCATCAGTCATGCCACAGCTGGTCTCACCGACAAAAGACCGACTCGAGTGTTGAGTAAGAGGGCAACCTTTGAGCCACTCCTCGTGGCTGATCGTCGTCGCCGTCCGCCGGGCGTCCAGTGAAGTCCTGCGCGTCCTGGCGTGATGTTTTCTTCTTTGCGGTCTTGGAAGGATTAGATGATGATGACCGAGCAGCGCAGCCAAGGCGCCGCGAAGTCTTGGAGGGCGAAGAATCCGAACTGATTACCAACCCATGGAGACGCCCTGAAGAATACCAAGAAAGGGCCCAGAGACTGCAGGAGGGAGAAGAGAGACAAGGGCCGGCAGGCAGGGGAGCAGGCAGGGGAGCAGGCAGGCCGACCAGGGTACCATGTGGTCGAGCATGCATGCCTTGGCTTGGGTAGGGGGCCGTTGGCGAGTTAGCCTTGACGCCAGCAATACTCGCTGGATATACATAAGTGTTCGATGGATATACCTTAAAGCAGAGGCTGCCGAGACGAGACTAAGTCTGATATCAACAGTTTCTTAGTCTTAGTATTATTATTATTGTCGTTGTCGTTATTGTTACGAATATACATACAGTACGGAGATGTAAATAAACAACTAGTAATGGAAGTTCTGTATTTGATGCATCCCATGGAATGGATGGATGATGCAGGGCCACCGCGCCGACCCAGTTCCGAACAGAATCCGACGAGAGGACGGGACTCGCCATGAGGCTAGCTAGTACAGTGGTAGTACTCCGTAAGAGTAAGTAAGTAATAATGATGCAGGTAAAGAGGCTAAGGCTGAGGCTAGCGGTGAGATAGACTTCCCTCGAAGGGCCCCTTCTGGTCGGCGACCTGACTCTGGCGGACGGACAGATCTCCTTCGACCGTCCGCCTCTCTCTCTCCCTATCTCCCTATCTCTCTATCTCTTCTCTCTCGATTTTACTGTTGGTGTACGGCCTTATGTCCGGACCATCCGCCTCCTTACCTCCGAAAGACGCCGACCGACATGCCATATAGTTTTTTTGACATGCAGCCCGTCGAGAGTAGTAGATGCTAACTAGTAGTACTCCGTATGTAACTAGGAGGAGTCGTATAGAGTAGTAGTCAACAAAAGGGGGCTTCCGCGTATGGAATTCCCTTCTTCATCTTAAAAAAAAAGTCTTAAAAGTTGTTGCCCTCCCCTTCCCCCCCCCCCCCCCGGTCCATTAACTTCCGAAACGACGAGCTCCCTCGCCACGTGGAAGTTGAGAAGCAAGTATGTAAGAAAGAAAAAAAAAAAAGTCTTAGGGTCAAGCAAGGGGTGGGAGGGGGTAGGGCAGAGATTGGAGGCTGTTTCATCTTTTTTTTTTTTTTTTTATGATTATTATTATTATTACTCACATCTGTTCATCGAAACCCCCTTAAAACCGTTGCTTTTTTGGGTGTCCATCGGGTCGGGCAAGTCGAGTCGAGGCGGGAGAAGGATGGGTAGGGAAAAAAAAAAAACCACATGGCATGAGGGCGTGGAGAGAGCAATTCGAGTTTTACCTTATTATTATTTGTTGTTGATGTGATGTGATGGCGAGCGAGAGGGATATAAATAGAAAAAAAGAGGCGAAAAACAGAAGGGGCTCCATTTGTTCCTCTTTTTCTTTCTTTCTTTTCTTTTCTTTGTTTGTTTGTTGACGAGATGAAGAAGAAAG
>NW_003315486.1:0-32263 GCF_000151505.1 Trichophyton verrucosum HKI 0517
TGTCTCTCTCTCTCGCCAGCTTTTTTCTCTCTGTTTTCTTCCTCTTAAAAGTAAACCTGCTGTGGCGAACGAACCAGCTGCGGCCTCCCTGTCCAATATAGCAGTCAAATCAATCTATATCACCAACTACTCCCGGCCCCCTGGCTCGACGGAGAATAAAACAAAAAAGCACCGTCAGCAAGTCGCTGCATATTATCATCACTATACTCCGTACCGTCCATCGACCACCGCTCAGCTGGCTCCTTTTTCGCCCTCTGCCGGCCGTTTTAGCCCTGTCTAGCTTCCGGTCCCCGGCTGTGCCTGGAGCGGCGCGCAGAAAAGCTACCAGAGCAGCGCTTTTTCGCCTCAACCGCTAGATATTATTTATATATACACACACGCATCCCGGAGACAGGCCTGTATAGATCTCGACCAGCTCGCAGCAGCGCAGTGAAGCATGCGCCGTTGACGAGACGCAGCAAAGCCATGCCGAACACCGTCCTCTCTAGCATGGCTCCGGCTGGCTATAGTAGCGACAAGTTGTCCCTGAACCGATCGATGCTGGCCCCCTCGCCCACGCTGACGAACCCGGACATGATACTCCCTTACGGCGAAGGCCGCGAGTCCTCGACTCCTTCGCCGGCCCTCGAGGACCTGCAGCGGGCGGCGGAGCAGTCCAGGTTGCTCGCCAGCAGCTATTCGCTCATGCACCAGCGCAGCACCTCCATCTCGACCACCACCTCCTACGACCGCAACTCCCCCGGGCCCGACGAGCCTATACAATCCTACGCAGCATACGGCACGGCAGAAGGGTCGCCGCAAGCAATGGCCGGCCCCGGTGCGAGCGCGGGTGCGAGCGCGGGTGCGAGTGCGAATGCTGGTACGAATGCGGGTGTTGGTGCTGTGAACGGGCCTATGCGATCATCCCAGATGTCGGATATAGATCACACGATACGGACCCATTCCAGGCGGCAGAGCAGAGCCAGCAGCACCAACAGCCTCGACAGTCTTGTAGATCCCGCTGGTTCTGCTGCGCTCGGTGCGGGCAACGGCCTGTCCAAGCGGCATTCGAAACTCAGGGAGCTGCAGGACCTGCCGTCCGGGCTCTTTGAGCAGGATAAAGCGCATCCAGACGACGAAGGGGCGGGCGTGCTTGGAGGAGGCGCAGACGACCTGAGTGCTGTTGTCTTTGAGCCGGAGCACCGCATTCTCCCCATGGGCGCAATCGCGGAGGAAGATGAAGATGGCGAGGAGAAGACCGAGAGCTCAGACAGGAGTGACAGAGTCTACGATGAGCTCGACGAGCTGACCACTATGCTGGAGAATGCAAAGCTGAAGCTGACGGTACGTTGATTTTATACCCAATGTTTTTCTCCCATATACATATAACTAGTATTCTAATATTTGACATCTACTAGCATATGGAAGGCAACCTGAACCGCGCGAGGAGCTCGTTTCGCATGACGCCGTCGCCTTCGCCGTCTCTAAATCGGGCCTTTGGCAGCGCCGGAAGCTCATACCATAAGCATCTCCAAAAGGGGGAGAGGCGCTCTCAGACATCTCTTGCAGGCGCATTGCTACGCCAAAGGGCCCATCAGGGGTATACCGGCAATGCATCTCATCTTCGTGGACAGAGTGATCTCTGCTCTCCATCACAATCATCTTTCAACCGGCTATCAGGGGTGAACGGCCAATTTAGGTCGTTCAGTGCCCTGGGTTCAACCAGTGCTTCCGAGTATAGGACCGGATTCTATTCCCACGTAGAGGAAGAAGAACAAGACGATGACAAAGAGCCAACTACTGAAGCCAGCACATTAGTCCCTGAAGTTACCACCGACAGGTCCAGGTCACTGACTCCCTCTTCACAGTCGGCGCCTATACCCAATGGACAGTCAAGGACATCACCTCTTCCCAGTGGTGATGTCAAGAGCTCGCCTTCATCCTCAAAATCTCTCCCGTTGATCAACAAACCTGTTTCCCGCAGCCAGTCTTCAACTCCTCCGTCTCCTGCAAGTGCGCATCTTCAAATGCGCGGTCTACAGGGCCAAGTAGACGGGCTAAGATCAAAGCTCTCCACGCTCAAAGAAAGGACTCAGGAGGAATCGATACGCAGACGTAGCCAGCAAAGCCTACGTACTCCAAGTCCGTTCACTGTAGCGGATGAGAATTACACCAATCCTCTCGAATATCAAAGACGGTCCTCGTATCCAGAAACTCTTGCTACTCCTAACTACAACAAGCCACAATCTCCTCCCCCCGCGCTCCGTGAAGAGACGCATGATACCGCATGCACATCATCTCCAACTCTGCCTATCGAGGAAAAGCAACAGGATAATTTGGAAGACAAGGAAGATGCTAATTCTATGACCGTACCCGGCCCCATACAAGGCACCGCTGAAAGTCCCATTGAGGGTCCTGTCGAAGAGCCTGTTGAGGGGCCAGTTGAAGAACCAATCGAGGAACCCATCCAGGGCCCTGCTCCTCTATCCCCAGCTGGCAATGCTGCTAGGAAATCAGTTGAAGAAACAGATGAAAGCGAGTCCGAATACTTTGAATATTCGGATAACGAATCTGAACCATCTGAAATTGACAGACAAGAACTTGAAGAGATACTACGAGAACCAATGGGCAGCCCAACCGAATCCGTATACCAGGACATCCTAGAAGAATTCCCTTCTGTCCCACCAGTCCAGGAGACAATCCGTCACGAGGACCGTATCGATGCCTTTGACTACGAGCATTTCATCCTTCACAGTGCGCTCGGGACGTATTCGGGACGAATGAACCGCTCGGGTAGTGTCTGCTCTTCTGGATCAACTGAAACCACACGCCCGGAAGGCTGTGAAACACCAAAGAATGGGTCGGGGTCGGGGTCGGCTCTTTCAAGGGTAACTAGCAGCGACTCGATTTCAACAGATGCCACCTTTGCTACCGCAACTGAAGGAGACTATGGATACCTTGATGCTCTAACTTCACCCACTGGCAATGGAACCTACTGGGGAAGAAACCGACCTTCAAGTATGTAACTTTTTTTTTTTTTAATTATTATTTCTACCAGCTTCCATACTAATATTTATTATCACAGACCGGTTATCCCGCCAATTCACGGACGATTCGTTGACACTCCCCACCCAGCAATATTACGATAGTACATCAACCTTTTCCCGCACACAGTCGGCCTCCTCAACGCCTCGTGCCTCTATATCATCAGTCACTGCTGCAAAGGATGAAAACGCCGCACTATTAGCCTCCATCACCGAACTCAAAAAGGCCGCGGCTACTCCTCAAACTCCAGGCCTCCTTGTTCGATCCATCCTCTCCTCGGCTGCCAACGAGAAAGCCAGCGACGCCTCTGCACTATATTCTCCCCAGACCGGCAGTCTATGCGATGCCGATTCTGAACTTGTAGAAGCAGTCATCCAAAGTCTTGGAAACGTGAGCCTTGAGCTCCTTCGAGCTTCAACGGCCGACCTTCAATCTCCCATCGATAACCGGATCGCCACCATTCTACGGCGCAGACTAGATGCTGCCCGGAGGATATTGGATGGTATTGCACCATTAGAAACCATCCCCTGAGCCCATTTATTTCTCACGCCATTTCTTTTCTGGATATCCCACTATCAGACATATAATTTTGTTTTATTTATTTCTATTATTTTTTCTTCGGCCTGGCTGAACGATTTTCATTTGTTATAATACCACAAAGATTTCATTGCTGCGTTTATTTCTTTGATACATCTACTAGCTATTATATCCCCTGCTCTCCGGATTTCTGGGTTATTTTTATTTTATTTTGTTTAGTTATTTTTCTGGAAGGAAATCTTATATAAAAGCTTTCCTTTGGTATAACTACCCCTTCTATGGTTGGCCATTCCCTTTCCTCACTCCTTCCTCCCAGGATCCAGTTAAAAAAATATATTGTACACGAATGTTTAGGAACAAACCCTTGCATGGAAATATGAATACACCCGGCCTTGGGAAGCCAATTTTCCATGCAACTGCAACTTGAGCCACCGAGCGTACCACGAAAAGGATTAGAATTAAAACAAATAATAATAGTATTAGTAGAAGAAGGGTAATCATTGCCTGTAGCGGTCATATCATGAGGCTTCAAGTATGTACCGAGAAGCTTGCATCATCAGTCGTAATGAGGAAGATCAGATAAGACATGAATCGACGTTACTCATTCGAGAATTTGGCGGATAGAACCACCATCGACGAGTACTTCAGATCCAGGGAGCGGGAATCATTGGCATCGAACTCGGCTGCTTGACGAGCATGCAAGTATTGGTCTAGGAATTCATTGTTGGTAAGTACTTTCCCTTGCACGTCATAAATTTGAGGGAATCATACAGTCGACCCCAATACTGTCAAACCAACGATAGACATCCTTATCACTAATATCCCTGGCTCTGATAGCACCTGTAGGCGAGATGACAAAGGCGGGGGCCAACGACCTCATCTTTAGATGCTGAGAGACTACACCAGCAAATGTTTCGATTTGGGAGGCAAAGCATGAAGGCTGTCGTTCCAAGGGCCACTGTTTCTTCATTAGCACACTTACATTAGCCGTGGTGCTGGATAAGCCTCACCCGTTGAATATAATGCTCGCATTCCCATGATCGAAATAGCCATTCCATCCTCTCAACACAGTTAAGCAGGATGATAGTGGCCAAGAATGTTCGAAAACTACCAACCCGCTGCTTCTGAAGCAGTCGTTGCTCAAATTTGCTGAGCAAAACTCTGCATACTCTCGCTGCTCGTTTTTCGACGGCAGAGCGTAATTGCGTGCAAATCAGCGAATATGATTCTAACTGATTCATGCTATGTATCGGGATCCGGGAGTCGTTTGTTGTAGAGGTCAGCGGCCTGTTTGCCAGCGGAGGCAGAGTAGGGTTCATATAGACCGTCCATTTGAGGAACGGGTCCACTAGTATTGCAGTGGCTACCCATAACTCCAACGCTGCATCTAGCATATCATCCTAGTCTCACAAGTTAATAACCACCATCAGATATATAAAGGGGTAAGAGGCAGTGGGAGAAGAGCATGCCTCGTGTTGTTTGGCGAGTTCTAATGCTTGGCGAAGGGTCTGTCTGATAAAATCGGATTGTTCACCCTCAATGAACAAACTGGAGGTCTTCTGGATATACACATCAAGCTTGCCGCTCAGCTCTTCGATCTCGCCATCTAAAATATGCACGTAGTGCGATGGCCCTTCTAATATAGAATCAGCGAAAGAGGAAGGAAGCTGGTTATCAATTCCTTGACCGGCTTGCCGTTGACCAAATAGGGCGGAAAATGTAAGAAAGCTTAGCGAGTCTAGTTCGAAGTGCATGACCTCGATCCGACCGGCTGAAGGTTCAAACTGTATCTCACCCTTTATACTTTGGACATCATGATAGGCCATTGTTGAATGCAATCCTATTGCTCAGTTAGTATGGAGACATATTAAGCCTATACAGTGAGTCTACCTACCTATTGAATAGGACTCTAATTGGTTCATAAGGCGAGTTCTGATACAACACTCCATCCAAACTCGCGGATTCTGAAGATTCCGGCACTGGCCACAAGGTGTTCCAGCTGAGCACTGACATCGTGACAAACGTTAATATACCGTAATTGCACGTTAGAATAACGATTAAGGTATTCACTAACCGTTTTCTTCAACATCCGGCATCGGAGACAAGCCCCCATCTTTCTCACCACCCTGACTTCCTTCCGCCTCTCTTCAGAGAAAGTCGACCGTTTTTTATTTGATTTTTTGGTGTCTACAACTTCACAGAAGAAGTCACTATTGGACTGTTGAACTTCGGGGTTCGTGGTAAGGGGTCGAAGGTATGTTCCGGGCCGTTCATTGGAAGCCGGAGGCATACTCAATTCAGCAGGGATATGATTTTGAATCATCATTTCGTCTGCAGTTGGCAGTTCAATGGTAGGCGAAAGGCCGATGGTAGCCTGTGGGGGTGCGGTCTGGGGTGGAAGCTGCCACGCATCCGACTTTTGGTGGCACATGGCTGCTGATTCCAAAGAGCTAGAAGGGTCATCGGTCACCATCTCGTTTGCAGATGCAGCAATCAATGAAAGCTGAGATGAGTGATGGTCTGGGTGCGTGTCCACGGGCAGCAGGGAATGCACGGCAGGCATTGGAAGAGGCGACGTAGCATCCACAGAGGATGTTGAGAAAAAGGGAGCGGTTGGCGACGATGTGTGAATAAACTGAGCGTGTAATTCAGCTTCTAAAATAGGCATGTTAGCACATGGGTGTAAACTCATAGTATAAGTAGCGGTTATCATACCAAGACTGAACTTAGACGAGTTCTCGAGAGCAGGATCGACCACCATGTCGCGCTCAGCAGCACTGAGTTCCAGTATCCGATCCTGTATGTGTCCTTCGTTCGAGGCACCGACTCTCCTGGACGCCTCGGCAAGCACATTCAGGCCATTTAGACTGGGGCCGTTCTGGAAGTTTGCAGCGCGTTTCCCACGAGCTTGATCACCCATTGCCGCAGTATTCGAGCTAGGAGCAGGCTGGCTATTGCGCACAGCACCTTTATCTCGATATCTGTTCGCGGCAGCGCCAGACAGGTAGGCCACCCGATCTCTGTCCGCCGTGGAGATTGCCGGACATATCTTCGTGATGTGGTTGATTAGAGTATCCGGTCGGCCTTTGAGGAACTTCTCCCCACAGAGCTTACACGTATGCTCATATCTGTTGCTAGAGTCTGGCAGCTTCTCACCTCGGTGGAAGAACTCGGTGATAAGTGTGTTTGGCTTGCGGCCCATGGTGGTAGAGAAACGAGCCAGTCATTAAAAGGTCAAATCAAGTCTCGGTACGAGCTTGCCGTATCATAATTTAGGAAAGGAGAGAAACCCAGACGCGTCTTTGGGAGGAACCCATAGTCTCTCTCTGGGGAGATATCAATATACAGAAGAATAGCTACTACGGGGTACGAAGTAGCTCGCAGGAAAGAGCATGGGATAACTTTGACGAGAAAATTAAAAGATGAAGCGACAATTCTCTTGCATGGCAAACACCCGGCCCAGGTCAGCAGCTCCTGCTAGAGCGCGGTGTGCTCTCTCGCCTGCTGCTCTGCTTCCGGTCACCTTAATCGCTGCGCTGCGCCGTGTTGTTCTTCGTCTTCAACTTTTTGATATCTTTGAAATGGCAAAATCAAGCTCCCTGGAGGCGGTGTGTTTTCTGACACTCTCCGCCGCCTTTTCTAACCCCTTTGGGAACGGGAAAATATTTATCCGCAGATGCATCTCAACGTCGATTTCAACATCTATGCAAATACAACAAAGTACATACACTGGAGACGAAGCTGGATCAGACAAAAACTCAGCAAACTCGATGCTCTGGTGGCCTCCAGGGCACTGCAAGGAGCTCGAAGATTCGCTTCTCGTCCCGGCTTTCCAGGAGATGGCCGGCATTCAACTTCACCCGGCCCGGACCCCGCATAATATCTGAGAAGAGACCTCTCTGGTTTAAACACATACCCTTCTTGCTTGCCAGCAACCGTAGGCTCCGGTTGAATATATCATTGCCCGTGAAGTAAATCAGTGCAGCGCCGAGTTCGTCACCGGGCACAAATAGCAGGTCTATACGGCGCCATACAGGGTTCCCAGGAAGTGCCGAAGCACCATGCCATTTTGACCCATCTGCTCGTGAGGACACGGCAAGTCCCGTCTTTAGGAATCCGCGTTCAAATAGCTGGGGAACGACAACGGTCATGATCTGGTCATGTATCTCCTGCAGACTGACTCCTTCCTTGGTTATAATGAGATCGATGTCTCCGCTATCAGCAGCTCCGCGTCTGTAGGAGCCACCAGTAATGACGGTATAGGAACTATCCATGGCTACAACAGCCTCCCGCACAATAGCGCCATGTGCCTCGACTTCTTCTCGAGGTATCCGTTTCTGAAAATCATCATACCGTTCAATCCCAATCTTTTGGTTAGTAGTTAGATTAGCTCGGTTCTTCAAATCGTCCAAGGATTTATACCCCTGTGCAACCCATTTGGAAGCTTGTTGGTATCCAACACCGTATATGTTAAGAAATTGGGAGAGCAGGGCATCACTTGGTTCCATGTTCGCTTGCTCTAGTCGCCGGAGCCGATTAGTCCATACAATTTCCTCAATTTTGGCCGCCAGGCGTTCACCTATTCCTTTTATCTTCAAGGCCTGGCTTTTTGACACTACTTTATTACGTTCCCTGCGTAGAGCAGCGATTGCACGCCGATATGCAAGACACCGCCATTGGTCGGCAGTTCGTTCATAGTAGTTAAGCATTTGCTGCAAGACTTCGATTGTGCGAGCGTTGGGATTGTCTGCACGGTCTTTGCCATCCATTTTATTCATGCAGGTGAATGATTTCTGCCATGAAGGACAGTCTGTTGTGAGACCAGATTGAAATCCTCCTGGGACAATTTCATCATCTTCCTCATCAGAGGAATCCAGAGGCTTACTATATGTTAGTTGATCAACTGGGCTATTTTAGCGGACATGTTGACTCACGAGAGCAGCTATATTTTTCACATGTCTGATTGCTATATCTAGGTGATCTGGCTCAGATGCTTGCATACCATCCTGGTCAGCCGTATCTTTGGCCGGAAAATCGGGAAGATGCCCTGGAAGTATTGGAACCGCTTCTTCAGTGGACCTGTCGCCAACCTTTTTGGAGTCGGTACCTCGACTGGAATTTGCAGGAATGCAATCATGTCGTCGTTCGCCGCTAGATATTCCATGTGGTTCAGACAGCAACTTCCGTTTAATTTGGAAGCGAGGGCTAGAAGCATCCAATATTCTCCGGTTCATGATACATTCTGATGGATAGTTCTCATTTACCAGGATAATATTGGCCTAGACAAGAGCGTCAGGTATCCAAGGATTGCCATGGTTCCACCCGGGAGGCTTACTGGGACAGAGGACACTTGAAGATACTCAACCACGTCCTCGTAATTAAGCCGCCTTTCAGCAACTATATGTGTGACGGAGGCATCGAACTTTGCCGCGCGGGTTGCTCCAAATTTAAGGACCCTTGAAATGCGAATTCGTCTAGCCTGTGATATGTCATCATTAGGTATAAAATCTGCGAGCTGGTTAGCGTTCTCTTCTATTATTACATTTCCGTGGCAATTTTCCTGGTGACTTACAAAGTACAAGGCCGCCGAGAACTGAGGGATGATCGTTCACAGTATTAAAGGATTCCTTGGTCTTCTCTCGCCTGCCATCCTTAGCCAACTTCGGCTTCTTATTAGGCTTTATTGAATGATCAAGGCCTGGTACGCCCACTGTCTCTCTTTCAGAGGCTTCCCGTGGTAATGCTTTCTCTGAGATCGCATTCGGGTCCTCAGTACTGTTGTTGTTAACTTCTCTTCGGCGGCTGTTTCGTAACGTAGATAGAACACAATCATCATCCTGATCCTCCTTATTTGAAGCGTAAAGCTCTCCACAGAAAGTTTCCTTGTCCATGGGTATAGATATATAAGAGTGTCATTATGCCCGATCAAATGAAATGACTACTGTGGCTTTAAATATATATGTCTTCTCTCTCGCTAGGCCCCCTTGCCCCAACCGTGAACCGTGGTTCCAGGCAGCGAGATCGACTCTGCTGGCCAACAACGTGATGGCTCTGAGCCCGAGCAACTCGCGGCCGTTGAGCTTCAAGGTTTGCTACAAAGCGCATACATAACCAGCAGCGCAAACAAACGAGCAAGGAAGCAGCCGTCGGTGCAGTGAAGAGAGGTTTCTATTTGATTCTTGCTCAGACGGTCATTGTGAGCCCCAAAACTCTGCTAGAACACAGAATTGTTCACTCTAACTAAAAGCATCTAGATCTTCTCGTTTCTATCGAAATGGGCCGACACCAGGCAGTATCCTCGCTCTTTGAGATTGGCTTGCTTCGCCGGGGCTGCTATAGCACCAAAGGTCTCTCATCATACCGTCAATTCAGCTCGTCAAACCAATGGCGGCAACAGCAGACACAGCCGCAACGACAGCCGCAATCCCGACAATTGAATATTCCACCAGCAATTGAACAGAACCCTGTGGCCTTAAACACGCACGAGGTTAAACAATTCACACCAAAGCCCTTAAAACGACCGCTAGGGCTACAGTATGCTCCCGAAGAAGGCCAGAATACCGGTGTTGACACAAGAACATTGCGACAGCGCGGAGGAGACCTTGTGGATAAGGAGAAATACCAACAACGGCAGTCAGAACTGTAAGGGAGGGACCATTCTCAAATATATATTTCCAGGAGTCTATACGCTGACCAAATACAGGATAAAAGAATATAGCAAGCCGTACTACCGGGAATGGCACCGAATGAACTACCACAGCGGAAAGGTATTCATCTGCAACCCCAGATTATTTAAAGAGGATTTTTCTCTATATTTTCCCAACCTGTTTGGCCGAACTCTTCTACGATCCAACCCAATGCAGCATACGACGCCTGTTCTGCGCGGCAAGATATCCCTTGTTCGGGTGTTTGCTAGCCTATGGGCGGAGAGCCAAACCGTTACATTCGTTGGTGAAAAGGAAAACCCAGAACTACAGAAAATAATCGCCGATGCGGGCCCCTTAGTCCAGAAGGTTGATATCAACAATGAAGATAACTGGCTCAAGGCACTCCTTGTGCGGTTATTCATGGGCAGTATGCGACGAAAGATGCCAAGTGAGCAACATGGGCGGTACTTTTTGGTCAGGAAGGGGTTTACGAACTACCTGAAAGATCAAATAGGAATGCTTAATGGGAAAGTTGGTTACGTTTATCTTTTGGATGAGAATTGTAAGATCAGATGGGCTGGAAGTAGTATTGCCGGGGCCGAGGAGTTAGAATCCTTGAACAGGGGCTTGCAGAAGCTGGTAAGTGACAAGCGTGCAAGCCAGGAAATGCCGAGGATCATCTCAGCAACAGAGATACAAAAAGCCGCTCAGACGGCTTAAAGCGAGCGTTCCATTTTAAGATATTGTACGATATTGTATATAGACATTAGTCACCGTGTATAGCAGCAGCGGAAACTTGGGGCATCAAAAATAACAGACAAAACGCAAAAAAAGCATATCATATCATACCAAATCTCAACGCCTGCTAAACTTATGACCTGGAAACGCCGCACGCCGCATCAAATTATACACAGGCCGAGGTATGGCGATCAATCACCTGAAGAAAAACACCATTAAACAACAGATTCCGATAAAGGTGCCTAAGATGATCCCGTCCCGTCTTCTCTTGGCACTGATCTTGTTGATTAGATTATTGACACCGGGTATCTGGCTGGCCGCACCAACAATGCGACGATTGATGCTGGCTAGAGTTTCTCGCTGAAACCCGAAGCTCTCATTGACGGCGTAAGCTTGGCTCAGCACACTGTCCATCATGTTGTGACTGTTGTCGAGCCGCCCTCTCTCCTCAAGCATGTAGTCAGCCTCTGCTCCAGCAGGGTTAGATGCCCGGTACGCATCTATGTCTGATCGAACATTCGAAAGTAGGTTCACACGGTCTCGAGTATCTGATATAGTAGCCTTTAGACGCTTGAGTTCTTGGCGGTGTTCAAGGAGGACTTCCCGGTGGCGGGAGAGGTTGTTCTGTTTTAATGCGGAGGCAGTCAAGGCGGACTCGGAGTCAAGCAAACGGGAGAGTTGTGATATAAGGGTTTCTCGCTAGAACGGTGCACGTATGATTAGTCCACAGTTAACCAGAAGAGCGAGCGCGGGATATCTGTGACGTACCCTGCTCAAAATATCCTGTATCTGGGCTTCCAGCCTATTCTCATCCTCCGATGGTTTTGACGGGAGCTGGCTCATGGAAGCATACTGGGCATACGAATGGAACAGAGACTCTGTCTAAAGCATGTAGCATTAGCAAACTTCCAATATCCCAGCGCCAACGCATCTATGATGCTGCCTATGATATAATAACATACCTGAGTCTCAAGAGACCGGGCCTGTTGCCGGAGCTGTGCCCACCCCGTCCCAGTCGAGGTTGTCATGGTGTCTCTCAGGCGATATTGTATATCAAGTTAGACCAGCTATCACCCAATAATCACATATCATATACCGTCGCCTGCACACTGTGTTGTCTTGTCGTTGCTAGCTTGTCGTATCTCCTTCGCCGCCGTCTTCATCTCCATCTTCGATCGCCAAAAGATGACCTAATCATGACTTGGCAGTAATTCCACGTGATTGCTTACATCAGTCCGCTTAGAGAATCGCGAAAAGGGAAAAAAGCCCTAAAGTCCCACAAGTTCGACATTTCACGAGGAGAAACTTCGACATTCAGCTTCTTCAAGGTCGGCATCAATATCGACAACATCTCAACCAGTCACCATGGTACGTTCGAACACGGCGAAAAGAAGGGCATCCTATTGCGATTTGAAGCACCATTGCTGACCTCTGTTTTTTTCTTCCGTTTAGTCCGCCAAAGTCAAGACCGGCCAGCTCTGGAACAAGAGCAAAGACGACCTCACGAAGCAGCTCGATGAGTTGAAGACTGAGTTGGGCCAGCTCCGTGTCCAGAAGATCGCTGGAGGTTCCTCTTCGAAACTCACCAGAATGTATGATACTACGCCCAGTCCTTGCAGATAATTTTTGCTTTTGAGGAGAAATTTGGAGTCCGGAAACGAAAAGAGCGGGAAAGAAAGCAATACACCGGAAGAGGATTTCTGGAAGGCCATGGGATTGCGATTCAGGTTATAGGACGACAGGCTGACATGGACGGGTTTGAATTGAATAGTCACGATCTCCGCAAGTCCATTGCAAAGGTCCTCACAGTCATCAACGCCAACCAGCGCTCACAACTCCGCCTCTTCTACAAGAACAAGAAATACCTCCCACTTGACCTCAGAGCAAAGAAGACCCGCGCCATCCGACGACGACTCACCGCACACCAGGCCTCCCTCAAGACTGAGAAGCAGAAGAAGAAGGAGATGCACTTCCCTCAGAGGAAATATGCCGTCAAGGTATACCCCCTCCGCAAACGACACTCGTTGACAATAAGTGAACGGAGAGCAATGGAGATACTAACATCGCTTCTTACTCAGGCATAAATGTTTCCTTATTTTCCTCTGGTTCAAAGTTTCAAAAAGCGGCGCATTTTCCTCTCCGGTTGAGCTTGCTGCGTCTTTATGAATAGCTGTGGATGTATCAATAGAAGATGCAATGACGCGGCAATTTTATGAAAAATGGAAAAATAATTCATTGAACTCCAGCTCTTCCAATGATTCCCTCCCTTCGACGTACTGCTCGATTTTAATATTGCTGAGAAGGTGCACGCTTTTCTTACGTGAGCGAACTGGCTACTCAGATGTGGTTCATATTAGGTGCCAATGGGCTTTGATAGAATCATCTACTATTCAGGAAATCGCAAAAAGTGCTCATATTGAGCCCCAAACCGTTGATTAAGCTAGTATTGACCAAGGAACTAAGTAACCGCACCAATGATACCTTTAAACGATACCCGTAAGGGATAATAGACGTCAAAAAGAAAATGTCGTGCTAGATCGTACATGATTATCCTGGCTGTCTCCATCCTGGCAAAGTAGTAGAGCCTCTTAGGTTGCTAGCATTGCTCATAGACCACATTCCACCACAAGTACAAGCTCGGAGAACAGCAGTTCTCATCAGCATCTTCACGGCTGCCATAGACTTCGGTGGAATTTCCTCTGATATCGCACAGCATCGAACACACCTTCGGCTTGGCCGTACAGCACCCCTAGATTCATCTAGAGGTATTAACACTTTTCGAAGAATATCGATCTCGTACTTGTGTCTGAAAAGGTCTGCTCTCTTGTCATCGCCAACACCCAGCCAGCTGTAGTCTTGTAAAAACAGATACATGGGGTTGGCTTCATTCCGTATCATGGGAACCGTCTTAGTAAGGATTGCAGTCACTGCAGGCTGTAAAACGGGTGGTATACTGCCATTGATAAGTAGGTCTCGTTCAGGGGCTGCGCGGTCTGCGTTGTTGAAACCCGCGTTTTGATAGGCGTGTTTAACGTCAGATTCAACACTTGCAAGAAGCTTCTCATATACATCCACTTTTAGAGCAGATTCTGTGATCAATGTCACTATCTGAGAATAGATTTGGTAGGATTCATTGCTCAGATTCATTGCATTCCTGAATCCAGTAGTGAGGCCACGGAGACCGCGGCATATATATCTGAGGAATGAACGCGGGATGCTTGAGATAATGAGGATTGTCGAGAGTGATTCACATAATTTTCCTTGGAGCGAGGCCTACGTCAGAGTACAGTATAACATGAATTGGCGGCAATTTCCTTACCTGATGATGACCCCGAGTCTTGGCTGCTAGACTGGCTGTTTAGATTATCAGAAATCTCGAATAGGTCATCAACGATGTATTTAGCCAGGTCGAGAGCCCATTTCACATTTCCCAATGTTATTCGTAGTGTTTCTATTCTTTAATTAGTACATACGTCTCTAACCATGGAGCTTGCCATTAAACATACCAGGATCATAACACTCGACATCAGTACCAGCTTTATTGAAATGTAGTATATATGTGAGTAAGATGGATATTTGTCGAAGTTGTAGAGTCAGCCACGGAACAGCAGCTGCAAGGTTACGGCGCTCAAGTCGGTTCTTAAACCCAAGTGCAGCCTGCATACTGAAGCATTTCAGGATATATGGGTTATTCATGAGCTTGTCTTGCTCGACAGTAACATTCATCGACAAAGCTCGATAGACTTCATCTATGAATTTCTTGTGAGAATCTATCGCTCTTAAAGTTAGCAATGTGTTCTAGAAGGCGAGTAGATATGCAGGATTTACCTTGGTTGAGCTGCTGAATAACAATCATTAGTATATCATCATTATTACTGTCGCTGCTGCAAGCTCTGCAATAAGCCATGGTGAGAGCAGCAAGTGCACTCATGAATTTTCCTTCAAACTCATTAGCTTCTTCGTAAATATCTTGGAGGTAAAGATATGCAGCACACACCATCATTAAACAAACCATCTTGCTCATGACCAAAAGAATGCTCCATCACACGCATCTGGACATGCGATTTTTCATCAAGAGATGCTGCAATGCAGCCACTTGGTGAAAATGAAATATGAACGCCTTGCATGGACGTTAGCAATGCTATCCAAAGCATAAATCAACTAAGGGCAGCTATATCATACTCGGAGAAATTGCGGCAGGAAAGGTAAAGCCAGATTGTGGCAGGCTGGTAACAGTTTCGATATCCTCAACGCCAGATAAAGGAGTAAAGCCCTTTGCATCATAAAATGCTATATTGCCATCATCGGTGGTAATAGCAAAGATATTTCCCGTCTCCATGTAGTCAATGGAAACTATATGTCTGTCAAAATATGTATCCGCCTGTCTATTTAACTCGGTGCTTGGCTGAAAGGGAATATAATTGTCAGCTGGATCAATAGGCAACAGTAATACGCGCATAGACCTACCAGGAGTGGATTTCGAGGCTGTTTCGATACTATGCTATCGAAACTCTTGTGAAGATTCTGGTTGACCGAACGAAGCTCCCACCTAGCAATGACACTGGGATGTTGTAGGTGAGACCGCCCATGGATATTGTGTAATGGACAGGAAAACACGGCTAGTATCATTGGTGCGGTTTGCCCACCAGGAGCATCCACCGGACAGGCCACTACCTGCAGGTGCGTAAGTGCAAATAGTCCATTTGCATTGTTGGTGATGTTGTCTTCGTTCCCTATGACATATGTTGAGGGTGATGGTACAACAGTTGGAATTTCAACCTCGATGTGAGCCAACTGCACACTGGGCACCGCAATGGAATTGTTTGGTCGTTGGGTATTGGAATCAACTGGTGTGCCTTCCCATTTGAGCATGGCACGGTAGAGCCGTAGTTCATTTCTCGCTGAGTATGTGACGATCATAATTCCTCCGCCTTGAAAACATGTTAGATGGAAAATCCATAAGACGGTGCGTAGTGACTACCGAGCATATAACTTACCATCTACCGGGGTCATGGATGCATGCGTTAGAGCATCGTCAGTATAACCTGTGTTCTGTAGCTCGATCACCATATCCCCCCATTTAGATTCCTGGTTTTGATAAAGCAATTTCAACTTGCCAGATCTCGTAACGACAAACAAAGCCAGCTTATGCAAAGGGTGAAATGGCCCCATTGGCCTGCGCGGGTATCTAACATAGGCCCATCGACCACTTGCTCTGCCAGCGTGGCTAAATGTATGCACCTTCAGAAGTAGGTCAGCCAAAAACAAATATATCAAAAAAGTCATCCACGAAAAGAGCAGTAATGGCACAGCAGGATACGCACCGAGCGGTTCAAGGCAAGCCACATCAGTCCGACAGGCTGATTCCCATCGTCATCAGGGTCCAAGGCTGGCGGACGCGACTGGATCAGAACATTGAGGCCAATCGACATTCCAACGATCGATATTCGACCGCAGGAGTCGACAACAGCCAGGTCGGTCCCAGGCTCATTCCAGGCAAGATGAACCAGGGTATGGCCAGTCTGTGCTTCAGCAATGGGGTGCTCATGGTCTCCATCACTCAGGCTCCATTTGCCGTCCTCGGGACTGCAGTTGAGATTCCGTAGAAATGCCTTTGACCCGTCTGGGGCGATGTAGGCGATTGCGCCAGTCCTGGACCAGGCGATTTTTCTTTCAAACCCAGTCAGCGAGGAATCATTGGCAGGCATAATAGCAAGTAGCAGCAGAGTGAATTCAGGGCCTAAGAGTGCAATCTATACATACTGGCAGCATCCTAGGATCCGAAGCTCATCAATGCGAGCAGGGAGTGCCTTCGGTGGCACAGGCGCCGACAGGCTCAGGTCCAGGCCGCCCGAGTCGCCGAAGAGGTCGTCCAACGTCTCTTCCATTTTCTTATCTGAGCCTCTTCCGAGCAGTAAATCATCAGCTGGATGCGGTTTATGGTATAATCATTGTGTTTCCGGCTGTTGTTGTTTGTAGACCTGCTGCTGGTTGCCTCGCCTGCGAATCTCAGGCCGATTGACGTTTTGTTTGTGGTTTTGGTTAACTTAGTTATTCGACGTTCGCGCCAGAAGAAAAACTGCGAATAAAAAAACACAGCCAAACCAGCAGCACAACGCGGGCGACGATGAATCGTTTGATGAATTAATTAACAGCTACAGGAGACTACAGATTCACTACTGGATATATTCATACGGGCGAAAGTCTTGCACGGGTTTTTATAGGAATATTAATAGTTAATGGATTTCAAAACGAACGATGAATGATTTGTATAACAGCTCTCTTCGGCTCTATTACAATCATGTCTGCCACAACGCCAACTCCATGAGGTCTCATAAATATGAATAGATGGGTAAGAGATAAGGCCGAGTCCCAGCAAGAGGCAAATGAGTAGCCTGGGAGGCGAAGAAGAAAGGGGAAAGAAGGGCACAAAAAAAGAAGAAGAAGCACGACGCCAAATGGTAGAAGTACACACCCGTCCGCCAGCAACATATCACAGGGTATCTCGTATTGTTGCAGGACTCGCTCAGAAAAGGTGGGTACCGAAGAGATGAAGCCGTTAATTAGAGAACTTATTCATCCGTGGGGACGACGGGGTTGAAATTGGGAGAGAAGTGGCCGTTTATGGGATGCCGGATTATGTACCAGTAAGTAGAACGAGAGAGTCAATATACACGGCTCAGGTGTGAACAGCATTACTCTCTTTTTTCGTCTCTAGCTCCAGGGGCGCTGGGCCGTTGCTTCGAGCAGATTCAGGAGCAATTGGGTTTAGGACATCTTCGATCTTGCAACGGGGGGTGACCTCTTTTACCACCTTAGATTCTTTGGCAGCGGTAGGCTTCCTGCTGGGGAACGCCTTGTTGATTGGAATAGTCTTAGTAGAAGCATCTGCAGGCTTTGTCTTCTTCGCCCTGGGTTTGCGCGGCTGGTTGGACTTTTTGATAATCTTGGTGTTGGCGCCCCTTGGCTTGGGAGGAGCACTGGGCGTGGGACTCTGTGACCGTTTGCCGGGGTTGACGGAGTCCTCAGAGCTGGAAGATGGCGTAGGCATGCCGTTTGTAAAGTCGGCGAACTTGACGGGTTTCTGAGGCGTGATGACAACGGATATTTCGGTATTCCCTGACTTGGCGCGGTCAAACTCTTCTTCGGTGCACTCGTTGAAGGAGCGGTCATCGTCGTCCCATCTCTTGAGGCCGGCATGGAGCGCAACCTTGTCACAGTCACCCTTGATGGCCAGATCCCAGCAATCTTCAAACTCCTTGCCAGAAGGGAGCGGGTCGTGGTTGATCCAAACGGTGGTCCCGTTTCTCCTGCCTCTCACGACACGGCACATTTCCTTGACAATGCGTCGTACGCCGGGAATCTTGAGACTGGTACCGACCACGACAAGCGCATCGGGCCTGGCGCGTAGATCAGCACTAACCACAGAACCTATGGCTTCCTCGTCTGGGTTGTACTCGTTATATAGCACCATACGAGGCCGTAATTTGCCGATACCACGGCTCCGCTGGCCAACAACAGTTCTAATTTTCTCGTTCTTCTCACACTCGGCACAGAGAGGAGGGTCGGGCCCCTTGAACAAATCTGCTTCGAAGCTGGAAGCCTTGCTACATTTCTGGCAGACCATGGTGTGCAGGCCGCCGTGGAGTTGAATAGTGGTTGGCCAAGGGCCCTTTACCTCGAGCGGCACTTTGGTCTGCAGCGGCGGCAGGGAGGCTTCGATCCCGTCGACATTTTGGGTATACAAGCGTAGAAGCCGTCCTTCGTGTGCCAGACGAGCAAGTAGATGGTGAAATGCAGTAGGCTTTGCAGATGCGGAGAGCTTCGACAGCGTCCGCACCATATCATGGAACGACGAGATCATAGATTCATCCTGATAGACAACCGATGCGTCGAACAGCTGCTTTCCCGACGCCTTCAGCTTGTGGTCCTTTTTCAGCGTGCTAAACAGGCCATGAGATGACCGAAAATCGGGAACTGCAAGTGTTTGACCCTCCGTCAGTCCAGCCCAGCTTTGGATAAGGGGGCAGGAGGAGGAGGGAGTCTACAAGGAAAACTTACTTCCAGCAGAGACTGAGATGCCAGCGCCCGCCACCACCACGATCTTGCGGTGCTCACGCAGCGTCCGCAGCAGCAACTTCAGCTGCTCTTCCTGGCCCGGGCAGACTTGCTTGTCCGGGTACGTGAGGTCGAGATGTCTGGTGATTCTGGGCTTCGGCTCGATCTTGCGCTTCTTGCGTACCGGCGCAGATTCCACCGTCCCGGCGGCCTTCGACGCGGCAGCGGGCTGGGCCTGGCAGGTCTGGGACTCCGGCGGAGAGGGATAGAGGCTGTCGTCCGACGGAGGAGTCGACGGGAGCGAGCTGAGCTCTGACGAGGTGTCGGAGAGCTCAAAGTCCATCGTGGGCGCGAAGACGCGAGCGCTCTGCAGGGTCGGAGGCGAGGCGAAGCTGCGGTGCGGAGGAGGCAGAGGAGGCGCCAAAGCCGTGTCTAACGCGTGCCAGCTGGTCGTCTTATAGCGGAACCATCGCCATTGGGGGAGACGCGGCCGGCAGAGAGTCGTTTGGGGGGGCTGCGGTCGCCCGGTGATGGTGCTGGCGGTGGTTGTTGGCTGGATTGTGTGTGTTGTGTGAAGACGCAGCAGCAAGAAGAAAAAAAAGTCGATGACGGAGTTTCGATGGCGAACGCAGCGGATTTTCCTTTCTAGCGCAGAAACGCAACCAAAACAAACAACAAACGGGGCTTGCTTGACCTTGACTGGGGGGAGGGCCCAGGGGGAGGGCAGGGGGAAGGGAGGACGGCGGCGGGAGGCTACGCTCGACGGCTACGGGGGATGCTTGATGCTTGTACGGAGTATTGAACAGAGAACTAGCTGCGTACGGAGTAGATGCTGCGAATGGAGGCGTAGCTGGTGGTCTATCTAGTTATTTTTTTGATTGATGATTGATCTTCCCTCGCCTCAGTCGCTGTCGCTGTCGCCAGAGTCCTCCCCTGCGGCGGCTGCCCGTCTCTGCGCCGAGTCGCTGTCCTCTATCCGGTCCATCGTGTCTTCTTCCGGCTCGCCCTGGGACTCTGTCTCGTCCTCAGCCAGCTCGTCCTCCTCCTCGTCCTCCTCGTTGCTGAGGTTGGTGTCGTCCATCGGCTCCGTGTCATCGTCGTCATCCAGCGCCTCCCCTGGGTTCCGGCTACCGGTTTCCCGTGCTGTTGCACCGCCCGTGGACGACGTGCCAGAGCCTGCTGCCGCTGTCTTCTTGTCGTCGCCGTCTCGCTTGAGGCGCTTGCTTCCCGGCTGGTCATCGTCCTGTCCGCCGCTGCCATCCTTGCCTGGCTTTCCTTTCTTCTTTGACTCGCGTTTATTGTTCATGAGAGCCGTGTAGGCCTTGAGCTGTTGCTCTAGATGCGGCCGGAAGTCGCCGAGCTCGACCTCTGTCAATGCCGCAAGCACATCCTGTGGTGTCAACGTCTTCTTGTCCGTCATGTCATTTGCACTGTACACACAAATGCCCATTAGCTATTTATTGATACATAGAGACCGAGAGACCACGGGCGTCTGGCCAACTTACTGTGAAGATATGTATGAGACAAATACTGTTGCAGCTTTTAGTATGGCCGTGACCGCGTCACGCTGGACTCCAGTACCGGGTGGCAGCATGTCCTTTGCCAGCCGCATTATAACGCTTCGAGGGAGTAGAATATCCTAAACAAAGACAGACACGCAGTTGTGTCTCTCCTTGTCAGTCCAATGGTCATACAGAGTGGTCGTAGGCAGTGCTGCTGGAAGTTTGGACACT
This sequence comes from Trichophyton verrucosum HKI 0517, assembly GCF_000151505.1. NCBI lineage: Eukaryota > Fungi > Ascomycota > Eurotiomycetes > Onygenales > Arthrodermataceae > Trichophyton > Trichophyton verrucosum. The sequence continues at coordinate 20,738 of NW_003315486.1, forward strand.
GGTAGGTCAGCTCTACAGAAGTGCTACCCCCTCAAGAGCACCATCTAGGGGGCAGATGATATGCCCAAAACCACATGTAAAGGAAGCAGGCATAGCTCACATCAACACCCAGCCCCGTCTCTGTGCCTTCAGAGCCTGGCGCATTATCACCGGCATCTGTCTCGCCTTGGGTATTTATTGGATCTCTGCCGTTTGGTTCGCCCGCCTCGTTTGTAGACATTGTGAAAAGAAAAGAAAAAGGGCAGCACAGCAGCTATCACTGTATTCAATCGAATAAGCTAAGCAGCCAGCAAGGCCGATCGATCTCTCTCCCCGTCGTCGGCGTTGCTGGTGGAGGGAGGTTGTTTCCCGGAGCGTGGGCAAGTTCGAAGCAGACGAAGCTGGAACCGAGTTAGCTACAGCTCGCCACGAACACACACAGGGCCAAAGAAGACGAAAAATACCTTGAATCCAAGCAGTACCCCTGTGTTAGCCGTAAGGTATGCTGGTTGCCTTTAATGCGATTGCTGGATGATGGCTAGTTATGGCGGGATGTCACTTGCGAGCAAAAAGTCCCAAGATTGGGGATGATTTTTTTTTGGCTCTGCCAACCCTTGGAGAAGCTCGACTTGCTGGAGCTGCAGCGTCTATCAAACGTCTATTATTCATGCGTATACAAGGGAGAGATAATACAAGATATGTACGTTTTAAGAGAAGACATTGACTGCTTAAGAAAATACCCGCGGCAGTTCTTTTGTGCGCCGCGAAGGGGAATTATCATTTCTGCGTAAGCTACACCAGGTGGAAACAACTGTTAAAAGACCACATTGCGCCGTGTATAAAAGGCCCATGAACAAGAAGAAGAAGAAAAGGAAACACGTCTACTCTTTCATCTGCTCATCATTATCCTCTGGGACGGCATCGTCTCCCCATAGACCCTCGAGCTTGAACTCCTTCGCCCACTCGGTCACTATCTGCTTTGTATCAGCCGCCGGTCCGCTGCTCTCCCCTGCAGCATCGTCTTCTACGGCGGTAGAGACGGGCAAGGCAGGTGCCTCAAGCCAGCCCTGGATGCGCCCATCTCTCCAGTCAGTGATGACCGTCGTGGCTGCGCTGTTGATATTGGGCGTGCCTCCTCTGCCTAGTCTGCCTCTCCTGCGGGCAACTTGGATCAGAAAGTCGGTCGTCTTGTCCCCGTTTGTTGGGAACAGCGGAGGGATGCCGTAGAAGTCAAGCATCTTCGAAAGCAGGCCTTCAGACGCAGAGAGCCTCTTGAGCAGGAGTGTCACGGCTGGCACAGGGTCGGAAATCTGCTTGGGGGGTATAGCATTGAGAAGGATGAGGCGAGCTTGCTCCTTTATTTTTCGAGACTCAGATGACTTGGGCTTTTCGGCGTTGGGGAAGACAATTCCAGGCGAGTCAATGACCTTCAGCTTGCTGTCTAGTTTGACTTCACGAAGGCTTGTGGTAACTCCAGCCTCCGCGCCAACAGGGCATACGTTAGCATTGCCTCTGGTGACACGGCTGGTCAGCGAGTTGATCACCGACGACTTGCCCACGTTAGGATACCCAATCACGCCAACTGAGACGGCCCGTTTTAACTGCTTGTCATGTGCGTATGCCTTCAGGGCCTTGAAGAGCGTCTCTGAGGTCCCCTTGACCGTCAACTGTTTGTGGTCAAAAGTGTGCGCGTTTGGAGCTCCAGAGGACGCTCGGAGGGGGAGCGTAGGGAAATAGCGCCGTAGGTATACCAGCCATCCTTTCAACACTGGCGGAGGAACAAGATCGATCTTGTTTAGAATGAGGATAAGACGTTTCGATCCGTGGTCTGCCGCCATGATCTCGCGCTCCACCTCCTTTGACCGAGTTCCCTCAGGGTCTCGAGCATCAAGAACATAAAGTATCACATCCGCTCTGTCAATAACTTCCTTGAAGGCTTTATCGAATGCTCGACGTGAGCTTTCTTTTGTCGTGGGTATCACCGTGTCTTCAAACGTCACCCCACCGTCTTCCTCGTCATCCACCATGTCCTCGTCTCCGTGCTGATCCTCATACTCGGCTGCGCGAGCCTTTGCAGAGGCTAAAAGTGCAGCCATAGGGTTGGACTCCTCTCCTTCAACCTCCATATCATCGTCGTCACTCTCTATCAGTTCGTCGTCCTCATCGTCGATAAGATCGGCATTTTCCGTTATATCAACATCTCCAGCTTCCTCTACGTTTTGTGCCTGGCGTCGTAGCTTCGCCTCCTCGCGCAGTTTCTGTGCTTCTTCAGCCTTTATCCTTCTCTTTTCTTCGATCTCCTGTAGGAGTCTATCTTTATATGGGAATAAATTCGGGATGCCAGGATCCTTCTTGAGTTTTGAGCGCCATTGAGGATTCTAATTGACATCCACCAAGTTAGTACCATATTCCCAAAGCTCGGCTGTAATGACCAAAGTCTTATACAATGAGAATCACGAACCTTTTTGGCGAGCTTTCGGTCTTTTCTCTGCTTTGCGGCACTGGCTTTTTCGATCTTATGCCGTAGCCGAACCGGCGTCCGCTTTGACGACTTCCCTAAACGCACAATGAGAAATCGGAGCGCAATTTGTAGTCGTCACAAGGACGCGTACTCACCTAGCTTTACCATACTGTCTATCTCTTCCAACAGGACTTGCTCGAGTTCTTTTTCTTCCTCCTCTTCTTCCTCTTCTCTCCTCTTCTTTTCACCGCAGAAAAAAGATAAAAAATAAAAAATTATTTTAATGTGGGTCCAAGCTTGCCAAGATTTTGCTGATTAGAAAGTCTTGGCGATGTCGATAAGATAAGATCATGACTAAGCAGTCGTTATCTCGCTGAGTCATAATGTTGACCAATCAGGGGAGAGGGCCATGCAGGGTGGGATTTTTATATATAAAAGTCTTCCCCGATGGCGGGGAGAAAGAGACAACAAACTGGCAAAGTGGAAACAGAAGAGAGGGAGGATTGCAAGAAAAATATCCAGGCTCACCTTGTTTAAACTGCGATTTCGTTACATTTACCGTTTTGAGAAGTTTAATTAAACAAGAACACTTTACCTCCAAATCATCAGGGTCGGGATGGGCTCAACGGGGTCGTTCAGCGGACCTCGCATATCACTTACCTTCGATGGATTGCTCTTCGACTTCGATGGAACAATTGTCGATTCTACTGCCGGTGAGCCGCCTTTGCATCATACAGTCCTTCCCCTCACGTCAAATGTACATTTCTCCCCCAAGCTAATCATGCGGTTCTAGCGGTTGTGAAACATTGGCATATGTGAGTCTAGCGCTGCCACATCCCGCACTTCATGAGGGATAAACGCACGTCTTATCATTACCCCCAACATGCATAGGCATTGTTTTATTTGATCGTTCCCTTATCTAAGACTATGGTCTGGAAGAATAGGAGAAGAGATCGGAGTTGACCCGAAAGTGATCTTGCAAACCTCCCACGGCAGAAGAAGCATTGACATGCTTAAGATTCTTGCTCCTGAAAAGGCAACTTGGGAATGTGAGTCTTCACACCAGCACATATCCGCAGTCTTCCCCCCCATTGGATACCCCCGTGGGGGAGCGGAAAAAGAGGGAGGGGAAGAGAAGAAGAAAATCGGTAGAACACGGAAAGTCAGTATCTGACTATGGCGTAATTCACAGACGTTAGCATGATTGAAGGGCGAATCCCAAAAGACCTTGGAAACCATGCCACTGAGATACCCGGCGCTCGACGGATCCTCACCTCGTTAGAAGAGGCCGGAGCGCCGTGGGCGGTCGTGACGTCTGGCAGCAATGCGTTGATTACCGGCTGGCTCGGCGTCCTGCAGCTCGCACACCCAAAGTACCTCGTTGTTGCAGAGGATGTGCAGGTTGGCAAACCAGATCCTTCCTGTTACCTGCTAGGTCGTTCTCGGCTTGGCTTGGAACATAGTGATTCGATGCTCGTGATTGAAGATGCTCCATCCGGTGTCCGCGCTGGAAAGGCCGCTGGGTTTAAGGTTCTCGCGCTCGCCACAACACATGTGGTCGAAGAGCTGAAGGAGGCTGGGGCGGATTGGATCATCAAAGATCTTGACAGTGCCTCACTCAAGAAGTTCGCCGATGGCAAGGTTGAGATAGAAGTCTGGGATACACTTCAATAGCGCTTAGCCGCTTCGACAGGGGTCCTGGAGATAGGGTTATGATCGATGACCAGGTACCGACGACTGACATAACTTCCTTCGCACCCTCTAGCTTGGCTGATACGAACATCTGTCTTGCGTTGGCTCTCCCAGTGTTTGTTGCTTGTTAGTGAGATCAACACTTTGTTTTTTGTTCACGCCGTTTTGATAGACTAGTTTGCTTGCACTAAGGCTATGCGGTTCTTGGGCAAGGTGTCATGCACGCCCGAATTTGAACTAAGAGACTAGGATAGAATAGACTGCCTGAATCCTGTGGCCCAGTGTACAAGCCTATACCAGATACGTCACGCCTTGAGGTCTCGACCTCATCTTCCCTTACTGCGCTGTATCTGCACAAATTTTTGTCTTTTTTAAGGCTTGGGGTAAGTCGCCTGTGATGCGGAGCCAGTCTGTATCGTGCTAGAAACAAAAAAAACAAAAGACAGTTGAGCGTCGTGCTAGCTAGCGTCCGTTCCCTCGTCACGCAAAACCGATGTGATGGAATTCCGCGTACGCCTTAATGGCTGTGGCAAAGGGTACAACAGAGCTGAGACGTTCGACCTTTTGCCCTGTGTCTCATATATCTGCAGGTCATCTATATTGCACCCACATACTCCGTACGGATACATATATAAGTACGTACGTATGGAGTACTCCGTACTCTCTGTATGATAGACAGGGAGCGAGCAGGGAGAGAGAGAGGGAAAGGTAGCCCCATCTAATCCTGCATCTGCATTACAGACACATCGTCGTGTGACTCTAAAGCCAGCCACCACTTTTCTCGCATGCATACCGATGGGAAATGTGTGCTATGATCCCTTCTTCGTCTCTTCATCTCTTCGACTGCGGAAATGCTCCACACACACACACACACACATAAGTTGTTAGTGCTCTGTATGGAGTGTACGGAGTAGTTATGTTTCTCCAGTATAGATGGCAAAAAGAAGAGATCGACAGCCACAGGACCGACAAAGTGACACCTGCATGAGACTTCCCAAGGGGCAGGAACTGGCGAAGTCCATTTCGTCACATCCCATCGATGTGGTTTTCTAGTGTCTTCCCGATCTATTCCCCCAGCGGAGCATAAATGAATAGTATGCAAACTAGGTTTTGTGCCGTGAAGCTGATCACTCACATGGCTTGGCGTATAAAAGTGTGGGAAGTGTGGGAAGTGTGGGAGTGTGGGAGTGTGGGAGGCAGTTTGGTTCTGGTGTGTTGATCGGATCATCACCGGAGAATTTCTAGTTGCTAAAGAAGGCCTAGTTGCTGTTGCTGTGTGCATTCTGTGTCGTCCACCCAGAGAAAGGGAGTAATCCATGGCTCTTGACATTCCCAAGATTCACATATGGCGGTACCTGCCATGTATATAATATCATGATATACCCTATCTCGGTGATCTAGCACGCCTCAATAGCCCTTCAGTTGCGAAAGAGGCTTGAAAAAAAGCCCCCCATTCGCTACCCTTCGGCTTTCTCTCGCCTTCTCTGATCATCGCCCTGCGCTGAATATCATCCATCAAGGTGCATGGCAAGAGATAGATGGTATGTATATACATTATACGGATGCGTGGTATCTTTTTTGTATGGAGGTGCAGACTCTTCTGCAGAATGGAGATCGGCAGCTTGCCTCCATGTTTTCCGCTCCCACGGAGAGAAGAAGGAAGTGGTGCGTAAGAAAAGAGAACAAGCCCCTGAGCATCTCTCTCTGAATGCAGGATCACAGAGAAGGCATCATTTCTTTTTTCACCCTCATCCCTATCAGTTTCTTTTTTATGTAGTCTGCATATGCCGGGAGATAGGCTGCTGTTGAGTTCGCCATACTGTGTCGTTGCGCAGAGTGTAACTTTGGGGCAAAAGTCGGGACACCCACTCGAGAGGCACGAAATCAAGACATTCTCTCGCCTAGGATGCAGCTCCCACCGTCAGCGAGCCCTCTTCTCTCGCGTTGCTGGGTGCGCAAAATGCGAGATATCATCTTCCGCTGTTGTCTGAGAATCCCGAAGTCCGAAATAACTTCTGATGTGTCCCAAAGGAGCGAAATAGAATTATTACCCGGTAAAAAGAGTTTGGTATTTGAGCATAAAATACGAGGCATGTACCTGATATTTCAATACGGCTTATGTAATTGATTAGTCAGTAATCACATGATGCACCCTTTTGGGAAAAGCAAAAACATTCGACGAAAGAAGCAAAAATGACGACGAGGAAACAAAAACACCGGCAGCAGCAGACATCAGCAGCAAGATGCGCAGGGCGAATAAGCAAAAGATGGCCAGGACGGGTGCACCACCACTCGTCCGATATCCAACCGGCAGCGGGTACATAGCGTACACGGCACAGTGCCCAGCACAACAGGCAACAAGACTTTTGAAATCCCAAGTTCATGGGTACCAACCCTGCCAACGATCGTCCCACAAGCGCAAATCTCCTTGTCCAATAACGCACGGGAGTAATCCGCCCCTGGCTTGGAGATGGAGTCTACGGGTCGAAAGGGGCCTCCCGTAGCCCAATTGGCAGGGAACTGGCCCATCAGGATTGCTTGCCCCAGACAAGAAGAGACAGCTCAAAAGCGAGGGAGCTGCACCAAATAAAATAGCACTCGATGGGGACTGAGGAGGGGGGAAAAAAGGAAGAAGAAGAGGCCGTGAAAGAGAGAATAACAGAGAAAGTGGCCAGGCCTCCAGGCCTGTTCCAAGCGTCCCCTCCCTCAAGGCAGGCGAGTGGGTTTAGATCAGTCACCTTTTTTTCTTCTTCTCTCTCGTCTTTGGTTTTTGCGGAGTCACCAGGGCAGAGAACGAGAGTGGGAGAGCAAAGGTCAACTGGACCCGTTGTGAGACTCTGTAAAGAGAACAGCCGGCCAGATCCAGGTTCAGGGAGGTTACGGGGCACTGGTATACGCAGACAGGAGACGCTCCCAAGTGGATGGCGTACGAGCTTACTTTGAATGCAGGAACAGCCCGGAATTCGAAGTGTGACCGGGTCTGCAGCTTGGTGTTCTTTCAGGAATGCCCTGCACACTTTCTGTGCTTCAATTCGGGAGAGTGATTTCCCCCAAGAGAAACAGCGGAATCCTCCGTATCTTCTCTCTTGTATCTGCACAATACAATGCACGATGCTATCTCGATCACTTTTGTCTTGGAAGGAAATCTGCGCTCTGGCATCGTCCTTTCAACTGAGTTCCAACTTTGTTTTTTTCTTTTTCCTTCCCTTTTCCATTTTCTTTTTCCTTTTCTCTTTCTTTCCTTTTTCCCTCCCTCTCTCTTTTTGTTCCTTTTTCTCTCTGCTTCCTCCCTCTCAATCCCTTTTCCCTCGCATTTCTCGTCACCCTTGGCGATCGGTTCCCCCCGATATTAGCGTGGAGAGATGAAGCAATCCATGACCTAAGAGGGCTGCGTATCACACGAAAGGGTTACTCGTTGCCTGTTGCCAATGATGTTTTACTCTGTACAGGAACCTCGGCCATCGTTCCCGTCCCTTCTTACCCATGGCCAAAGGTATTTGTCACAACTCCATAGCATACGAAGCACTACCGTCATCGCCAGCAGGGTTTGCTCTGACTCTCTTTTTTAACGCTCAACACCGTTAGTCTGCATCTTTAGTCGCAAAAAGAGGGTAACCTAAAAGATGGCCAACAGGGATATCTGCTTGCCACTTTAGGCTGGCTCGTTTACCTTTTCGCCTAACCATCCGTTGGAGCCTTTTACCTTGCTGTCCCTGCGGTATCAACGGAGTCCCTTGGACCTGCCCTTGGAGGTTTATCTGGGGTTGTGTCAACAGATCCCTGGCCCTAAAGATGCTTGGCATAACAGGCTTGCTCTGATGCTGCAGAAGCCCCAGCGCAGAACTGTGATGAAGTGGATCTTCCCAGCGGGGTGCGGACTGGTGGATTGGTGGGCTCCCTGTGGTTGCTCAGCCATACGACGGAAAAAGGGGCACCCTTCTTAGCCGTACCTGATGTTACACGTCCGCCCAGGCACCGTTATTACAATACACCAGACCTTGGTACGCGGCTTGTGTGATGGAGCCGCCCCTGCTGTCCGCTGAACGCCCCCTTGCGCCGACGGCGAGGTCTGGCTTACTTCTTCTCTCCTCGTCGCCCCATCTCTCGTCAACCTGTTGTCCTTCGACCGCCAGCCGTCTGCGTGGGAGCCCGTCGTTCATTATCCGACCTTTCTTTTAGTATTAAGATCACCGTCAGTCCTTTTTTATTTTTATTTTTGTTTTTATCTCTATCTCTGATTCTATCTCGTCGTTCCTTAAAAACTCCTCCTTATTTACTACTGGTATTCACTGCTTGAACACACCACCACCACCACCACCACCACCAACACCCTTGCAGGATCTAGCTACAGAACAGCTACCTATTACTCTCATTCAACAGCATCAAACTCATCACGTCGACAGCACTCGACTTTTCAATCTCTTTTTCCCTCTCATATTTTCGTTCTTGGTATCTTGTCTTTTTGTTTTCGTTTTAACTGGAGGGACGCCTGCCCTTCCAACACAACGTTCTACTCCCTACCGACTACCGATCTCGGAACCGGCAACCATGAACTACCTCCAGACCCCGTTCCAATACGCGATGCCGATGGATCAGCCTATGGGTTATGGCATGCCCGTCTCACATCATCCCTATGAGCAGCCAATGGATCAATGCTACATTCCTTACCACCAGAATGATATTCATGGATTCTACACAACTGGTGCCATCGAGGAATATGAGGAATATGTAGAGAATCTGTCACGGCCCCGTTTGACGAAGGAGCAGGTTGAGATCCTAGAGTCACAGTTCCAAGCTCATCCAAAGCCCAACAGCAATACGAAACGGCAATTGGCCCTGCAGACCAGCTTAACCTTACCTAGAGTTGCGGTATGATATAGCCTCACCCGATACATGAATATGTACCATTCAAAGCTATGTACTTACTTGGATATAGAACTGGTTCCAAAACCGAAGGGCAAAGGCCAAGCAGCAGAAACGACAAGAAGAATTTGAGAAGATGCAAGCTAAAGAGAAAGCCATGGCAGCCGAGGAAGCTGAGAGCAAACAATCCTCAGAGAGCTCTGATGAACAACAAAAATCAGAGCAAGACCAAAAGAGCTCGATGTCCACTCTCACAGACACTCGTGGAGCCTCTTCAAGTTGTAGTGAGCAGGAAGACCATGGGTTGCAAACTCCTGCAGATGAGAAACCAGAGCCTAAGTTTGAGATTGTTGGACACCGTACCGAAGCGCAAGTGGAAATCTCCAGCTCAGAGCCAGCCAAAAGGATCCCTACCCCCCCTCTAAAGGACAGCCAGGATATTCCTGGTACTATGACTACTGTGCACAACAACACTGCTCAGCCATCCTTTTCCCAGCCCGAAACCAACAGTCATTTCCAGCAGTGGGCTTCAACTGGCGTTCCTCAGATTGGAGTTAATGTTGGCTCTGCGGATGCACATACCGTTTCAACTGCAACTCCCGTCATGGAGATCGACTCCAGTGGTTACTGGTCCCCGGATTCTAGCGGCCTTGTTAGCCAGCCATTTACTGAGCTCCTGTGTAACAACAGCTCACCAGAAGATCTCTCTTGCCAAGTTCAGCCAACTACTACAGCATTCACACAATCTTTCATTCCATCAGAGCTTCCACTCTACTCTTCGCAGAACATTGTCAACCAGCGACAGGTTTCCCTGCCGATGGAGCAGGGTGATATCTATCCAAGCAGTGGCCCCAACTCGGACCCTGAATCAACCCATTCTGAAGGACGCCAACTACCTCGACTTCACATCTCAACGTCCGACAATGCTATTGGCCTTGCCGCGCGAAGAAAGCGCCCACGTCCAGCTGCCATTGGAACTTCCGGCTTCGGCCGTACTGTCGGCGGACCTGTATCAGGATCACCAACCCGAAGGGTGTCCAGCGCTGCCTGGAGTGGTGTGCGAAAGTCGTCGCAGCTTGCCGAGCTAAGCCCTAGATTCGGGGGTATGAGGAAGATCTCTGGTTCCCCTAGGTCGCCTTTCCCATATTCATTAGAAGGGAGGGCACATGCTCTATCCAACACAGACTTGGCTGTGCCTCCATCAACTACATCTTCTATACCCCCAGCTACTCCCATGACACCCGATGAGATGCAGTATCTCCTCCCGCCAACGCCGATTGACAATCAGTACTGCCTCTCCCCACAGGAGGAGATGGGATACTCCCATTCCTTCCCAACGTCCCAGTCAATGACCTTTGATGAAAGTCAAGAGTCAAAGAGACAGCCACCGCCATTTGTAATGGTTGGAATGCCCCATCCTCAGTCATACCAGCAATTCACGGAGCCTATGTCGGCGCCTCCTAACTTCACTACGTTCAACGAACTTATTCCAGGCTGTGGGCAACAGCAGCAACAACACCCCCTGAGCTCATCTGAGGCTGAGACATCTCTCAATGTTATTCATATGCCTCGACCAACACACATTTCGCCCATTGCATATGACGATCAGGTACAGGGTGAACACGTAGAGGAGTCCGCCCCCACTGAGGAATGGCAAGGTCAAGGTCAACAGTCATCCACACAATCCACAACTGGCCCAAACTCACCTGTCTCAGAGTCTAGCCAAGCCTATAACTCTGCTGGCAAGCCAAACACAGAGTTCTATATCCAAGAGTTTCCCCAACAGGATGAAGCCATGAAGGTGGCTGCACAGCAACTACCACCGCAACGAGCACGGACATACACCTTCACCAACCAAACCCCAAATGACTTTTACCGCACAGCCATTTTCCCACCTGTATAACATTGGTGTTTATGTGTTGTCCTCTTTCTCTTGCGCAATTGATACCATACAATGGAGATTTCGCTACCTGGCGCATTTCTTGCGGCCATCATGCTTCTTTTCTCTTTTCTCTTCGACTCGTCAATGATATACGTGGGCTAGGCAGGGATGGACTTTTGGATTTTGTTAAAAACGTTTTTACTACATATTTCTATTCAAGGCGCTCAACTGGGCTATCTTTATCAAGGCTCTCGTCCTTTTTGTTTCTTGCAGTTATTGCTCTCTTTGGCTATTTTCTATTCCTTGCATTTCCCTCAATTTTTTTTTTTTTTTTAACTTCCATTCCTTGGTACTCCAAGCACCGTGATACGTTTTCTATTATGATTATCGCATACTGCATAATTACCTATACTAACTTAATTTCTAATATTAATTAAAACCCCCATTCCCATGGCTTCCCCTATTTGGACAATTGTTGGCCTTTGGAAGTTGGTTGAATTTTCTCTTCACTTTCCACATACAGGTTATGGAGATATATTACATCATTTGGTTCTCTTCCCCTTGCAACCTTTCTCTCGCTTTTGTTTACCGAGATACCAAAGTTAACTGCGCTCGGATGGCCAGTTGGCTCCCTTTAGGAAAAGAAGGG
>NW_003315487.1:0-28372 GCF_000151505.1 Trichophyton verrucosum HKI 0517
TTTTTTTTTGTTTTTTTTTTTTTTTTTTTTTTGGCACTCTTCCCTTGCTCATTTCATTTTGTCATGATTCGCCTTGTGTCCATTTCATGCTCCCCGCATTTTGTCCTATGCAGATGATTACTGCTATGCTTTTGATTATCGCCTTTGTTTTATTCACTCCAAGTTCCTATTCGACGTGCTAATCTATATACCATGGGTTTGATTTAATTATAGTATCTAACGACTTGAGGTTGGATTCCCCTTTTCATTCTCGCCCGTTTTATTTTTGATGCCCGCTTATGTCCTGCTTTTTTATAATGCCTTGATTAGTCTATTTTACTCGTTCATTATTATTTATTCCTTCCCCCCCCTTCGTCGTTTTTCTTCTAACTGCCTAGACTGGTGAACGGGTAAGATCTCTCCCTACGATTTCATTTGTCTCTTATATCCTGTTTAATATCCTTCTCCCACCTCGTCCATCTTTCTCTGCTTGGTCTCTTTAAACCTAGATACCCAGTGTGGCTAAGGTCATGCATAAAAACAGCTCATGGGAGGCAACCTGTGTATTTATCTACTTTATCCCAGGGGATGTGGCTTGCCTGTCTTCCAAGCAGACAAGCGAGAAATAATATATAACTAAGCCCATAGGGCTACACGTACATTCTGCTCACCTCATATTCCCTTCAATGGCATGGTTCCGCCACATATGATATCACATGTGGCTTGCGGATATCATCTCCCGAGTCAAATAATGTCTGGCGCCCAGGTCTTGGACGAAGAAGACTGTGCGTTGTTAAGAGTAAGTTAGACAACTAGATGCTTCCTTTTACCGAAGCATATCTTGTTCAATGCTGGGATCTCGCTGCCGTGACACCCGGAGTGATCCCCCCGCGAGAGATAAAATACAATATCTAAGAAATACGGAGCGAATACGGCTCATGAATCCATTGATATTTTAACCTGCTCTTAAAGTCGCACAGATTGTGTTCGAGATGGTCCATTTAGTCTGTAAGTTTGTTAACTCTTCCCTGCCTAACCCTTGAGTCTTTTTGGGCTGGCTATCTAGCCTCCATAAACTGGTAGACAGGGTGTAAACGAGACGAAAATCCAAAATATAGTCATTCAAGCTTAGTTAGTTGGTAGCTAGTTACATACGCAGCCAACGAAACGGACAAATGTCGGTGTGCGCTTTTAACTAGCCTTCTCGATATGATAGCAAGCTGCGTTCATAGTCCCATCAGGTTCCTTGCAACAGTAGAATTATTAGCTACGAGCCGTGTAATAAGCTGGACTGCGAATCCAGGAACGTCATTCAGCGCCGACTTGAACCCATCCTTTTGAATAAGATTATTGATATTGGAACAAGTCACTTGCACCAGTGTATCCCGAAGAGCCGGATCAGTAGTTGGGATGTCATAAACACCCCTAATGACATCAGGGTAGTCCTCGTCTTTCCAGTCAGAAAGAATGCTTGCGTGAAATTTATCTTTCACGCAGAATTTAAGCCCTTCTACGTCATATTTCTCAGCAACCGCGAAAACTTGGGCATCAAAAACGAAGGAAGCAGCGCTGGTGGCTGGATTGGTGTAATCGAATTTGTACATGAAGCTGAGCATTGCTTTGATTGCTTGGGGGTCGTCGTCTTTGAGCTCAACAACACCCTCTAGAGTTTCCTGGTCGTCGATTAGCCTCACTCATACCCCAGCTACCAGATATTGATGTCTCAGGACCATCGCTTACCTTCCAGTCGTGTTCTAGCATGCGCGAAAAGAATGTCGAGTGGCTACATAACACCAGTTTGTGCACTTTATATTCCTCGTCAACCGTCCGGACTATGATGTCTGCAAACCGTGAGGAGTCATAATAACTAGCAAAGCTGAGCGTAAGAATAGGTCACCATTGGAAACCCGAACACGGAGATAAACTTACGTTCCAAGATTCCGGAGGAAGAATACCGTATTTTCTGGCTCCAAGTCCAGCATCTTGTTTTACCCTGGGGACTGATATAAATAGGACCTTTAGCTCGCATGTTTTGAGGGCTACTCGAAAAAAATGCCCAGTTATATGTGTGAAGCACAATGTTGGATGAAGGTTTTTTTTTCACCTTCTTCTTCTTTCGTTCTTTGTAAGCCAAAGAAGCCCTAACTAGTTAACTAGAGTGTCAATGTCCAGTGTTGGAATGATAATTATATATATTGCGATCCTCCTTTGAGGTAGGTTGAGGGAGAATGATAAATACGCGTGAATCATAATATGATAAATCATGCTGACCTTTACCCGGTTACATGAGACTTCTGCGAGAGACAAGCTTTGAATAACAGCTGAATTATTGACTTTGGCGTTACTGGATAATTAATATCCTTTCCAGTTTGTCATATAGTTAATTGGGTGTTTTAGCAAAGAAAAAGTGATGCAGCTCCAAGAAACTTCCTGGAAATCAAGTAACCAATTATCGGAAGTGCAAGGTAATAGGCCTTTTCGCTTATTGAATTCTGAGGTTTTCTGGTAGCTTTGTCGGATGTCCCGTAACTATAACCGACTTTGGGTTAGGGTTCTTCCCGCTCTACCGCTCTGTATAACCGGCCTTGACTGGACCGAATACTCAACTGCCCTATCTATTTATGTACTGTATTGCTCCAAGCGTCGTTTTTCCTACTCAACCTGTATCAAATGAAAATTCATGTTCAAGTGTAAACGTCTAACCTCCCGCTATATATAAACTGAACCTTGCATGCATTGGAAGATAACAACACGGAAAATATACCAAAAGCCGTGGTTTATTAATTCTGGAAACATTCTAAAAGCATAATATTAACGTGCTGATAAATAACTTATGTGTTGTTATACATCTGGCAAACATGTCTTTGCCCAGTTGATGGGTATCGCGAGCTCAGACATATACCAGGTCGTCGTACCAAAGTGACATACAAAGACATAAGAACACACTCATCTAAGTAAGTCAAGTATCATAATAAAGGAAAAAAGCAGCCTGCCATTTCATCTTCACGTTCCAAGAGCGCAGTTAACGGTTCTCGTTTCCTAGTTCTTGAGGGACTTGACTGGCGTGAGAAGGCTTTGAGTCTGGTGGCATTTCATATGGATGTGCGGTCACGGGTTGTGTGTGCTGTTGATACATAGGCTGTTGTACCGCTATAGGTTGTGACGCATAGGTTCTAATTAGACGGAGGCGCTTTCGTCGTTCATAAAGGGCCCAGCCTATGGCACCTATAGCTATGACGCCAAGAGGGACACCAACACCAGCACCGATAGCCACATATGTCTTCGATGCGTTTTCGAGTTCAACTGGAGCACTCATAGCGGAAGCATGTATGATGTCATTGCCAGGAGAGGTTGGATCGAGCCTGGGTACGGTGCAAGAGGCTCTGGCAAGGAGAGCGCTATCTGTGATAACATCGCCCCGATTGATGGTAAAGGGCTCCGTGTCCCCAGCACATGTTGTGGTGCTCGATGAATTGGCGACGATCGAGTTCGCGCAGTATAGAGCCGTATGGTTAACAAAGCTGTGGAGAGGGATTGAGCAGCCCGTTTTTCTTGTACTGGCTACTATTCAAGAAGATGTTAGCAACCGTCTACTTTCAAACAGGGAGACAAGTATTAAGCTGGCAGATGTAGGGGTGTACTTTTTGAGCAAGGGTCGGGACACCCAGACGATGAGCTCCAGTTCTTGTCGGTACACGTTCCACGCGCCAGGGTATATGGTTGGTTTGTTACAAGACAGTAACCGTTGGTCATGCAGATTGAGGACTTTGAGCAGCAATGTGTGTCGCGTATCCCTGAGAAACATGGCACATCGTCTACAGCAAGGGAGCCGTCTGGGAAATAGCAATCTCTTGCAGCGTACACCGGTGCAGCCAATAGCAAATAGAGGAGTTTCCTTGACAATAACATCTTGATGAACGGGGGAGGGATGGGAGCAGCCTCAGTTGTGATCGAAAAAGGCCATAAAACGCGAAGGATGGGGGAATGAGGATAATAATATGTGCCAGCTCCCCCTATCTTAAGCGGCCGCAAACTCGGTCGCCAGCCCTTCATGTGCTGATGGAAGCACCACCGCTGCACATCCTCTTCGTAATTGCTGAGGACAATAGCAAAAATTGTCCACTGAAGGGGTAAGGATCATCAGTTCACCCCACCGGCCAAATCCTTCAGGCGGCAGGGATGCCGTATCAAGCAAGGCGGCGGCGTCTCATGATATACCCCAACGGTATTTCGCATCTCAATCTCTGGCTGCATAGATCGCTGGCTTCGTTGGTTCAGCCATCAAAGCGCATGAGACGTTCCTTGACTTGTCGGTTCAAGCAAAGTAAACAAACGGCGGTTCTCGGACGTCGAGAAATAAGGTTGACAACCCGCGCCTGTGGAGCCTTTTCGACTGCCCGAAAGTCAAAATGAAAAAACGTGGGAAGCTTGTCACGGTGAAGAAGAGACGAACACTTAAACACTTCCTCGGCGTGTTGGGGGAATTGGGATCCGAACTCAAAGGCCTACATATACTGTGTTTTGCTCGGGAAATTAAGATTTAGCGGCAACTAAGTCCGCACACAGTACTCCGTATAATCAAGATAGATGAATGGGATGCTTCTTTAGAGGTGGGGTACATATTTGTACAAATTCAGCACGAGTTGTCATAAAAGCCAGTCTAACTCAGCGTAGGGAGCAGCTAAAGCAAGAAAGACGAGTAAGAAGGTCAATGAACGAAGTAACAAAAAAGGGGGTAGGACATAGTAGAGACAGTAAATTTGAAGTGTATTAAATAAGATAGATGGTGAGGGTATCTCAGTAAATCTATATAGTGTAGATTTAGTATCAAAAGAAATAATAGGGAAGAAAAGAAAGAGAAAAGAAGAAATAGGAAAGGCCGCGTAAAGGAAGGCAGGTATTAAATCCATCTGAGATTAAATGGCAAGATGTAGTAAATAAGTAAGGAAAATGGTCAATGGAAAGGCATAACAACATAATACGTCCCATACGGGAGTGTGCATTAAGGGATAGAAGGAGCAACGGGGTGCGGTGATTATGTCTCTTGGAATGGTGGAATGGGAGGAAGTATATATATCAGGGGAAGGGATAGGGATCGACTGATATCAAATAAAGCGGGGGAAAAAGGCGTGTGCCAGAAGTCAGGAAGTGAAGACGAGACAAAAAAAGAAGATTAAACGCGAGCAGGCGGCGGCAGTATTTGGACTATCCTTCTGTGGAAGAATATATTAATGAAAGGAATGTAGTAGTTTGGTATTAGAGTCGAGAGGAAGAAGGGTCTGGCGTTTAATGTCCCTTCTTTCGACAGTGAACTTTCCATTCGGTTCTGGCAACTCTCATGAAGAGCTCGATATCATTTATCGGCACCCAGCTGGTGAGAACTTTCATTGCATTCTCAAAGTCGGATTCGAGAATGATGTCCCGCATTCCGTCGATCAAGGCTGCGGAGGTTGCATGTAGAATATCAAGGCTCTTACCAAAGGGGTTGGCCACAGGGTGAGCAGGGCCGGTTCCAGTACTGGTAGCATCGGCGTGGCCGTTGGTACTGGCTGGAACAGTAGGCTGGATTGGTTCTCCGGAATCTCCCAGAAGCATGAATACATCCCATACTCGGAGTTGAGCAGCAAATGGGATGGAATAGTTGAATAGAGTCAAGTACCATCTGGTTCCGTAGGCAGTTGGGGGAATTCCCAGTTCGGTCTAAACAATGGGTATGGCGTTAGCATGCAGCTATGAAAGGATTGGAGAGTAAAGGAAAATCAGTAACTTACCAGTTTCTCAGCTACCTCCCCATTACCTAGCCAGTCTTTCTCAAAGCTATTCAGTGCCTCCATCAGACCAGCAAAACCTTCACGATAAAGTCGATCAAGTCCTCTGTATTGCCAGAGACGGACGAGCATGACAAAGGCGTTCTCCTCGTCATAGTAAGCAAGTAAAGTGGCAGCCAGTGCTGCCATACCCTGCACATAACCGGTTTCTGGGAAATACAGAGACATGGCATGTAGCACACGGAAAAGAAGTCTCTGTCCTCCACGGTATCGACGGCGGAACATGATATGGCTGCTAATGGTACGAGGGACGTCGATATCGATCTGGACGTCATCAGGGGAAGGATAAACCTGCAACTCATTGAACTTTCTAATCAATTCATCCTCGGTAGGGCTGTCAGGACGTTTCTTTGCACTGGCAGCTAAGAAGGCATGCCATGCTGTTGACCGCCAGCTGTCCGGGATTCCCTTCCAGGTACGATCGATGAGCTTGGTACTGGTTACGTCGAATTCAAAAGTCATGCCAGAGCCATCTTTAGCCTTGGAGGTAAGCCTGGCCATTTTACGCCACTTGTCTTCACGCTCAGATTCCTTCTTCCTCATGGCCTTGGAATAGGCTGTTTCATCTTCGGAGAAACTGAAACTATTGGTCTTTTGGGTAGGGCTGGTTAACATGTCACCGGCCTCGTCCAGGAGCTTGCGAGAACGGTTATGAGGGAGCTTGTTGGCTGCATAACGTAGACTGCTGGTGGTACGAGAAAGATGAGGCTGGTATGAACTCTGGGAGGAAGTTGGACGCATTGGTTGGTCACTGGTTCGCTGAGAGGAAGAACGGCCGGCAAAAGAACGGATACTTGCCGCCCCAGCCGTTGAAGGTGGACGTTTGGCCATAGTACGTTTCCGTCTAGGTGTGGCAGAGGCAAGCATCAAACTGGTCGAGACCCGTTGTAACGGCTGCGGTACGTGCGCTTCTGGCTCGCCATCCTCAGGATGAGGAATGATGAAACCATACCTATCGACGTAACCGTTCTCAATATCATTCCAGTCCTCTAAGCCACCAGCAAGCTCATTACTTTCTCGCTCAACCGTATTTGTCCTTCTGGGTGGGCTAATTGTATTCGTTGACACAGTTTCTGATTTCTCACTTGCAGGGTCAGTAGAAGCTGCATTTCCGTTTGCAGGAGAAGAGTCAGCATTTTCAGAGACATCTTTCTCCTCATCCTTGTCCATGAGCATGCTCTCATCTTCATCCAAAGCCTGGTTCAGTTCTGCCTCACTAATAAAATCCTCTCCCTTCTCATACATCAACCTCACTTTTCGGGATAACATCTCTTCGTCCACCGACAAGGTACGAATGGTACCGCCACTACCACTTCCGGATCTCACAACCCTCAACGAATTCGCAGATCGAATGCGTCGCGTGCTGATATTCCGCATAGTCGAGGAACTCACTTTTCTGGTGGGCGAAATTGTGTGTGCCTCATCAGCACTGAGCAGCTTTGGGTTGGTGGTTGTAGGCGGACTCCATTCGTTTATCTCGTCAATCGTAGAGCTGGTGATGTCCCCTAAAGACGCGCTTGGGATGTCCATTTTGATGCCTTGGAAGGGTGGGATGGGGGGAACTGGAGGTATATTACTTGAGCTAAGACTGGATATACCGGACCGTTTCCTTAGAGCTACCTCACCTCTAGTACCGCGCACCGAGCTCCATTTGCTCTCAGATAAGGATCTTCTTGAAGCGGGTCGGCTAGGAGCCTCGTCCACGATAATGCTGGGTATATCACCGTCCGCGCTCTGTTTGCCTCTCACGAGATTCAACGAGCGTTTTCCGGCAGAGATAGTCGCGCGACGTTCCCTCGAGGCAAAGGCAGAAGAAGTGATCCGCGACCAAGCAGAAGAAGGGCGGGCGTTGGCATTGAAGCTCCTGAACGAGCCAGAGAAGGACGGTCGACTAAGTGGTTCCGCAGCCGTTTCAGCCTCGACTTCTAGTTTATCACGAAGTTTCGGGTCCTCAAGAGTTGCCACAAAGGAGGAAGGTTCGAAATTAACGGACTCCGCGTAGGAGGACACGACCGGAGATGACAGTGTTGGCGGTGATAGCGCTCGCTCTGAAGACGCGGTAGTTGCCATGCTGCGTAACCGGTTCGCCTGGATTGTATTTGCCCGGTTTTTGTTTTCCTACGTATATAGCTGGCCCACACACCAGCTCTTTGCGCCCAACACAAGTAGTGGCGCACAAAGAGGGACGCAGAATCAGGAGCTTGCGAGTTGACGGGCAAGGGTAGACGAGGGCTTCGTTGGCGACCCTGTAGGCGGCATTCCCGAAAGCGAGCGGCCGGAGTGTGAACGTACGGGGGGAGGCCAAATATCGTGGACTGCAGGCGAGTCTGAAACGATGTAGCGGTACCACAGGGAAAAAAAGGAGTGACTGGGCGTTTGGGAACTAGTAGTTGCTCGCGTTGGGCTGCGCTGCGGGCAGGCTAGGGCATGTCGCTCGGCGTTTCAGCGGCCTGCGAGTACACCAATTCAGATATACCCCGACGACGACTTCAGCTGTCTGCTGGCGCCAGCATCGAGGGATCGTGGGATGCCCGGGGTGGTTCGTCGTGCGTTGCGCTGATGTCGAATCACTTTTTGCGCTTTCGCATGTTGACTTTCTGGGGAGGAAAAAAAGAAGGAGCGAAAAAAGAGAAAAAAAAGGAAAAAAAAAAGGAGAGATTAGGTAATAATTGCTGACTAAGAGGATGAGCGGGCGGTGGACATGTGACTTGACGCCGTTTTCGGAAGTGCTTAGTGAGATATAGACTAACTTCTTAGTCATGGATTAGTCGGTGAGAAGATGCAAACATAAGGTGCAAACAAGCCGAAAAGGGGGGAAAGTCTCAGCCTCAAGCTTCTAATAGTGTAAGAAAGTACCTGTAGATCAGAACAACGGTTTACGTCTAAGTATATCCCATGCAGATAAAGGGGAACTAGAAGACGCACGCAAGGGGAAGAAAGAAAAGCCCACCACCCAGTCAACCAGCCTCTACGCTTTTTTATTTTCTTTCTAAGACTTAAGTAGAATAATAAAACAAGAAACTTAATATATCTTATATATATAAGGGTACATAACTATTGTCCAGCCCGGCTTTCATCCTTGCAAAATACTTGGAACCATTCCATGTACCTTTGAGTGGTTTGTGGTTTTTTCGTTACCACTACTAGAAAATTGAACAGAATACTCATAGAACTGGGGCCTAGCCCTGGCCTTGTGGTAGAGGGACTCACTCCAACAAATACGGTTATTGATGGGCTCCCAAGCAATCTTCCCATTAAATTGGAGTTTGTTACCCAGTGTTGCATAGCTCAGGTTGGATTGGTAGTCATTGATGTATTGTTCGTGTTGCCCTCGGTGCAGAAGGCTCTGGTGTAGGTCGTTGCGTCGTGTCACGAGACGGACGCGCTGACTGAGAGCGGGGTCGTCCTAAAGGACGTTGTGGCTCGTCGACTGGATTACCTAACGCGGTAGGTGGGTTATTCTGTCGCCAAAGGTGGTAAGTGGGGGTTTTTGACGAGGTCGTCCGTCAACGACAAGAATCTCTTGACCGCGCTGTTTAAGGATGGGCGGTCTATAGGCCAGTCCGCTGGAATTTGCGCTATTACTAGGTATATCTCTTGCTGCTGGGCAACCACGTAACGTATTCTTGTTAAGGTGTCTGTGTCAAATTGGTCGTGTCCGACGTATCGAGCTGCTCGAAATATTTTGAACTATAGAGCAAGCTACAGAGCGTCGGCGGGGATATCAGATATAGGAGTAGGACGCAGAGCAGAAGATAGGGTATAAGAAGAAGTCAAGTTGTCGTCGACGGAGTCAAGGTGTCGATAGACAAGATGGCTGAACGACACAACCAGGCAGAGGTTGTCGCAGACAAAAGAGAGGAAGAAACTGCACGACAACAGACACCGTCGTCTGGTTGGTATAGCGGAAGCAACGTCCTGGCGTTCCCGGGGCGTTAGAAAGAAGAAGACATGCTACCACCCAGCCCCCTTCTAGAACCTAAAGGTTAGCTGGAAATAAGTACGTAACTAAGGTTATAAGTAAATAAGTTAACTTGCCGAAACATGCATATAAAGGATTTCTGATTACAGAGCTGAAGAATACAGTGGTTGATTGCTTGGGTGTAACCATCGAGACGGTTAAAGCTCTTAAAGTCTTGTCAAAGTCTGCCGCTACACCAAAAAGGAGTGAGCCCACACTACTGGTAGGCAGAGCTGAAGTTTGACAAGTCTTTACTCTTAGTCGACTAAGTTAACTAAATTAGTAACCATGACTAGTTAACTGGGTGGTTAATTATCTGGGGACTTGTTTGAGAAGAATCGACATACCTGAAATGATAGAACTAAGTCATCGTTTAGTTTTGTTAAGTTCCACATTCCCTTATAGGTAGAGATTGGCTTTCCATCTTGTATTAATAAAGCCTTCCTTGCAGATGAGTCAATGATGACCCCACCAGCATTAAAACATGCCCGGTGGCCATCCAGTTCCCCGATGGGTAATCGCTACAGTCTATACGTGAAGCGACTTGTATTGAGAATGATGTACAGAGTCCCGTGCCATTTTTCCAAAGAGGAGCTAGTTCTGCTACTCCGGTATTTTGTAGGATCTCCCTGTGAGGCTCGGTGAGCAGTAGGCGCTGCAATACTAGTTATCTGGTGACGTGGGTTTGAATATAATGAGAACGTATATGTATATTGGATTAAGAACTAATCGCTAACCTTTTAGAAAGAGGTTAGGATTGAAAAGATGTATATACAAATAGAAGCTTAGTAATCACTGGCATGACTTGTAGTTACGGCATGACACTCCCTTACCCTCGCCTTATCCATTAGATATTTCTCCCGTGACAAACTCACCGAGTTCAACTTCGAGCTTACGGAGAATAAACCCCAGCATTGTCAGTGACGTGTAGTATAAGGTTACCTAGGCTTCTTCATAGAGTTTGGACTCCATTAGGGAGATTCTGGCTTTGGGATTGGATTAGGCAATAATCGCATATAAAGATCTTGACTTGGAGGTTGAATTGGGGGTAACATGTGTTTTTTTAACCTGGACTACCAGATTAGGCCACCAGATTAGGCTAGCAATTAATAAATTTAAGATTGGTTGTTGGTGTGTTTTTTCTGGCGTTTGGTCAACGTGCTTAATTTTTCAATGAGAGGTATTATTCACTCATTCTATTCTATGCCTATCTATCGCCCTTTTCTGTACTCATATAGTCGCTGAGGCATTGTTTTGCTATCACGTTCCTTCGAGATTTCTTAGCCTCCCTTTGAAAAGTACCTAGTTAACTAGTTAGCAGGTGCAAGTGCCGCGGCCTTCTCCTTCTCGGCTCGTGCTTTAGCTAGCCTCTCCTCCTTGAGCTTGAGCAAATCAGTCAAGTTCCACGGCGAGTCCATGATATCAAAGAAGATTTCAACGACCTGGATGACGTCTGTCTTAAGGAAAGTCTCATTGTTCAAGATGACGCCGAGCTCCTTGTAAGTGCGCGCAGTGTAGCTTCTGCTGTCCTTGGCGCCGAAGAAGCCGAGCATCTTCTGGTAATCCCACATCTCAGAGATGTCGTTATACTGCTGCTCGGGGCCGTGGATGAGCCGTTCAATGGTGTAGCCCTTGTTGTTGACTACGAAGATGATGGGTTTGAAGCCCTCGCGGACCATGGTGCCGATCTCCTGGACGGTCATATGTAGACTGCCATCGCCGACAAGGAGGATGACACGGCCTGGGCTGGAGGTCTCGCGACGGGCGAGGAGGACACCCAAAGTGGCAGGGACTGAGAAGCCGATGCAACTGTAGTAGAGTTGGGAGAAGTATGTGGTGTTGTCGGGAAGTGTGAGGCCCTGGGAGCCGAACTGTGAGGTTCCAACTTCGGCAATGACAAAGTCGTTGGGGCGTAGGAACTTGGAGAGGCGGTCCCAGAAGCGAGCGTGGTCAAGGGGATCAGTACAGTTGTCATCAGATGGTTTCTATGGAAGATGTTAAGATAATGGTCACTGCTAAAGGGTGACTGACGCAGACATACCTCTGAGGTCTTGGGGAGTATCTTGGCAAGGTCTACTTTCCGTTGGATAGGTTCTTTAGCGAGTCTGGCGAGGAGCTTTGTAATAACAGGTCTAAAGTCAAGACCCTTCCAGACCTTTCCTCCCACTGAGCAGAATCCAGGGTGTAGTTCAATGAGCTTATCGGCGGGGAGCTGTGTGCTGAATCCACCCGTGTTTCCACTAACGTTAAACGGACCTAGGTGCAGGACAGCATCATGGGACTCTATCTGGCCCTTGAGGGCAGGGTTACTCGAGGTGATACCGCAATATAGACCGGCGTAGTGAGGATCGGACTCGTTGACAGTAGATTTACCTAGTGGCGTCGTATACCACTATCATATGTTAGAATCACTATTCAGTAAGAAGAACAGGCAGAGAGGGTAGGCTTACGGGAGCAGCTAGCAGCTTGATAAGCTCACTTGTTTCCTTGTACAGGTTATGCCTGGACATCAACATGTCAACCAAGACACCGGGATCCTTGGCTTGACCCATACGCTTGACGACTTCCTCGACAACCTCATCCTCCTCCGCCTCTCTGCCCTCATTCCTCACAGTAAGGTCAAGGGGTTTCTCCAACGGGGCGGCATCAATCGGACTATCTTGAATATCCAATGGCACGAACAGGTAGACGGGCAGCCTCCTCTTAATAGCTGTTTCAATCACACGGTCCACCTCGGCAGCAACCTTACTCTCGTCATCCAGGAAGGCAGTAGCGGCAGCTACAGGCTCAACCATCTTCTGATACGTTCGGTGGTCCCACTGGTCCATCCACAAGGTATGATGGATACGCGTGTGGTTGCGCTGCATGTCTCTCGACGTGTTTCCCACGATATGGATGACTGGTATGTATTCACTGTATGCGCCCACTATGCCGTTCAGGGCACTCAACTCTCCAACTCCGTATGTAGTGACGACAACGCCGGGCAGGGAACGAGCACGGGCGTATCCATCCGCCGCGTAGGCAGCGTTGAGCTCATTGCAGGTGCCAACCCAGCGCAAATCCGGCACGCTGTAGACATGGTCGAGCAGGTTCAGGTTGAAGTCACCAGGTACTCCAACGATATTGCGAATGCCGAGCTGGTGTAGACGGCGAAAGATGTACTCGCCAACAGGGATCGTAGACATGGTCACTTCTGTATAGTTGTCTGGTTCCCTGTGTTTCTGACGGTCGTGATGCTAAATGGAGGTGCTGGGAGAATGAGCGTGGGGCCGGGTCTGGATCTGCGGCAGAGAGTAAGCGAGGGATGTCTGATATCAAGGGAAGATCGAGATCGAGAAATAGGCTCTTCTCTATATATGTACCTGTAGGGATGCTTCTTCCCCTCCACGCTCGGCTTTTCGCTCCTGCTGGTTCTTTTTGCCCCGCAAAAAACGCCCTTCGACTTCCATGCTTCGGCCCGACGGAAGCTTAGATAAGCAAGGGTAAACGCCGGGCGCCCTTGCCCTAGCCCTAACCCTGCGCCTTTCCAAAAGGGGACACCCTCCTTAGTATCAGGGGAGCTCTGGAGACAGTTGGAGACAACAAGCAGCAACAAGCGTGGCCTCTTCTGCTTGTCTGCCTCTTTCTCCCTGACTGACTGACTGCTCGTTGTTCCTCCAGATTCACTCTGCTACCTCGGCTAAACTCGGGTGTTTTTCTCCGCCTTCGCCACCGGCTGTAGTGGAGAACATGCAGGAACTAGCAGAATAGTAAAGGAGTAACTTGTTGGTAGATAAGATAGATATACAGGAGAAAAACGACGTCACCTTGGGCGAGAACTAGATCTCTCTGTTGACTGCTTCATTGTATTAGGACTTCTATATCCACAACTAAACATCCAAGCATGCCTATTTCCAATATGATACTCCTAACCTCCCTCATCACTGTGCCTGCGCCTGGCTAGGAAGGTTTTCTATCTGCCGTACTAGGAAGCTCTTCTCGTCCGTGAACTGGTCATCGTCTGTCCGGTCTTCCAGAAACTTGGGAAGGAATTTCAGCAGTCTCTCTCGGTTGTTGATTAGAATCCGCTGGACTGCCACGCTTTTGTTTGGATTGGCCACAAATACCTAATGTCATATTAGCTAAAGGTCTGAATACCACTGATGATAGAAGATACATACTTTGAAGATGTGGAAACCCTCATATTGCACCATTTTGCGGTCGTCTCGAAGCAGGTTCATGCATAGTTTGAGGTGATCACCACTGTCCACGTACGCTGTCATGACATTGTAGTTGGCCCGATCAAGCAGCAGCTCGCCCAAAAGCTTAATACTCTGTCTCTTGGTTACGTATGAGTCAGACAGCACCAAAATGTTGTTGTATCTGCTGAAAAACAGGTCGAAGTTGGCACTTAGGTAGCCGGCCACCAGTGCCTTATGACGAGTCAAGATATCCTAACCGTGATGTTAGTTACCAGCATAATAACCATGGGAATATATAGAAAAACATACCCTAAACGTGGTAAACGCATCTGCGCTTACTTCAAAACTACTCTGGTTGATCCAGCCCAGAAAACTCCAGAACAGTCCCTCCCCGCTCTGCTTCTTTCCTGGCTGTATCTCGTTAAGTCGTATTGCTCTTTCGCCCTCTCCAGACTCATCGTACAAGATAATACCGGCCACCACCTCGTACTTTAGCGCTTCTCGTAGAATGGAGCCACATGGCATTGCGCTTTTGTTGTTTTCATACCCTCGACATAGCTGTGTCAGGATCTCGGGCCGCTTGTGGACGACGTACGAAATGACGGGCGGGTCACCAGATGTAGACGAGACAGAAGCAGCACCTCCACCGCCCGCGGAATTAGGTATAGTTGAAGACGCGGCCGATGTGTCAGGTCTGAAACGGAGGATATGCGAGAATATGGTCTGGGTGTCCTTGCGAGCTTCAAACGGTAGATTAGGGATAGATCGCGCAAGTTCGTAGAGAAGGTCTTCCTGTAATGATGCGTGGACAAGTTGCTGTACCTGGTCGGGTAATGTATCGACCTCTATTTTCCACCTGGTTAGCAGACATAGAGGCACAAATGAGTATTGAGTATGAGCGCATCCAGACCTTGTGTCCCCTGGACTATCAACTTCATGTGGCCCAGCTGCTTAGCTAGGTCTTCCTCAACCTGCCAGTCTTATTAGTATTTCATCTGAAGTAGTGTCTCTCTGGTACTTGAGGGGTTCACCTTTGCATCTCCTGGGACATCCCGCAGCTTGACCAGCAGGTCTTTGGTTGTCCTTGCAACCTCTGCGGGCTGCCGCTGTCTGCTCCTGTTAAATAGAAATGCCATCACTGGATAAAAAGATAGACCAGGTCTTCTCCTCTTTCTCTACTATTCCCAAGGTCCTGCTCATATAAGACGCGCTTTCAGATCAGGGGAGATAGTAGTGCCGCGCCGCAGTATAGTGCAATGCAATGGATAAAAGACAGATATCAGTGTAAAGGACAGCTTCCTAGTTCACAGTCATCATTGTCCACCTAGCTTCCCTTCTCCCTAATTCCCATCTGTGTATAAGCTGTGTTTTGGTGGTGAAGGGCAGCAGATGTTGATGTTGATGTCACTAGCTGAGGAGCTCTGTTACGTTAAATAGTTATCGATCGCAAGACTTTTTGCCCCACCCGCGCAGAAAATCATCCTATTTAGTTATCTCGATATTTTTTTTTTTTTCTCTTTTAACCTTGACAATAATACAAAAATTCAGACAAACACCTACGAGCTTCCAACTTAGGATAGCTACTGGCTACTTGCTAGCTCTGCTCGTTTAGCGACATTTTATCTTGTTCTATCTGCGACAATGAGTCCTCCACCTACGCACGATGACCGGGACAGCGACAGTGACGAATCGGCGCCTGAAGAGCCCCTCGATCTTACCCGCGATGACGGATGGGAAGACGTAGAGCCCGAAGAAGAGAGCGAACCCATTGTTGGCCTTTTCACAGACAAGATATACTCTGACACTCGTTCAATGCTGGAAGAAAGCAAGGAGAAGTTTGGGTTCGACTTTGTTCGCGTGCAACAACAGTTGGGTGTGTACCCAGCCGATCACTGTCTACGGTATCTACCCGGTTGCTAACCACTTCACATATAGGACTCAACTTCCTTGGGACTATCAGGCTGGTCAATTATATCCGCTCAGAGGTGAAGAACGGCAACACAAAGCCTGACGTCTCCAGCGCCGCCCTATTCGAAGATGAGAAATATCTCAAGCCTGTTCTGGAGGATGATGCGCTGCTATACAGCTTAGACGATATTTCAGACCTGACTGTTGGAGAACAACAAGAGGTAACAGGTAGACTGGGAAAAATAACTGATTCAGCACGGATAAAGGACCTTGAGAATGAGCTTAGTAACCTCCGCGGCGAATTTGCAGAGTATAAGCAGATGGTGCAGAAGGCCCTGAACCAATCCATAGAGGACGAGGGTGAGAGCAGCAATAACAAGGGAGATTCTTCAAGCTCGCGGTCTTTCCAGGAGGCAGAAAAGGGATACTTCACTTCATATGCCTATAACGGTGCGTAGACATAACACACATCGCTTAGTCTCACTGTTTGGACTAACGACAACAGCAATTCACGAGTCAATGATAAAGGACTCCATTCGGACAGATGCGTACCGTGATTTTATCTATGATAACAAGCACTTGTTCAAGGACAAGGTTGTTCTAGATGTTGGCTGTGGAACGGGTATCTTGTCAATGTTCTGCGCCAGAGCCGGCGCAAAGCAAGTGATTGCCGTTGATAACTCAGATATCATCAGCAAGGCACGAGAAATCGTATATGAAAATGGATTCGATAAAGTCATCACGTAAGTATCATCTACCACGGTCAACTTTTGATGGTCCATATCTAATGAAAATCATAGATGCCTGCGTGGTAAGATTGAAGAAGTCATCCTTCCCGTGAAGCATGTCGACATCATAGTCTCCGAGTGGATGGGCTACTGTCTCCTTTTTGAGGCTATGTTTGATTCTGTTCTCTGGGCTCGCGACCGTTACCTTGTCCCTGGCGGTCTCATGGTCCCTTCGCATGCAACCATTCGCATTGCGCCAGTTGCCTCAGCAGACATCGTCCAGGAGCACATCACCTTCTGGAAATCAATTTATGGCTTTAACATGACAAGCATGCTCGAAGGCGTACATGATGAAGCTATTGTGCGTAGTCTCCAGCCCGATATCATGGCTGCTGAATCAGAGCTCTTTTTTTACATGCCGCTTCAAACAATCACGGCCAAGGAGCTTGTATTCACCAAGGAATTTTCTGTCACACTCTCCCAGGATATTGACTCTCTAGACGGCTGGGCCGTATGGTTCGATATAATATTCATGCCTTCGGCTGATAGCAAATTGACTCCCGAAGAGGCCTTGCCAGAAATAATGAAGAAACGAGATATAGTAGCCTTCACAACTGGCCCCGATGGGAAACAAACGCATTGGCATCAGGGTCTCTTCCTCATCGACCAGAAGAAAAACCCTACTGCTGCAATGAAGAAGGGACAGGTAATTAGTGGCTCTATCGAGTACCAGAAGAAGGATGAGAAGTCACGCTTGTTAGATATCACCATTGGGTGGAACTCGGATGGCAAGTCTGGAAGCCAGAAGTGGTCTTTGACATAGTTCATATGAGGATAAAGAGCGATTAGAGCATTGGGCGGGTTACTTGATGGACGTCACCTCTGATCTATGGGTAATGGGTATAGAGAAAAGCGGATTAAATTATCAGGAGTTTATGGGTATCAATGGGGGTATAAAATAACGAGCTTGTTGTCTCAAGTGCCTGCGAATTGAGCACTGTATCTTTTTCCTGGAGCTTGACTCCAAGCAACAGACCCTTTCTCGGGTTTCGGCCCAGTTTTGGATTCATGTCTATCATTGCGCCTTTTCCGGTGTGTCTCGTCATGCCGTGACCTGTCCCTTCCGCTACCTCGATCTCGATCTCGATCTCGAGAACGGCTTCTATGGTGCCTTCTTTTCCTCCTTTCAGCCCCAGCATCTAGCCTGAAACTATCAAGGCTATCATCTGAATCACCATTACCCTGGTGCTTTCGTCTTCGCCGTTTCTCCTTATCCCTCTCTTCTCTTTTCAGAGCCTTGAGCTCTCTCTCCCTTTCCTCAGCCCACTTTGTTCTCTCCTTCTCCACCTCCTTTAGCTGCTTCACACCTTTCTTCATCGCCGCCAGCGGATCGTTCGTAGCTATCCTTATTTTTTCCCTCTCTTGTCTTCTGGGGTCTTCGTCTCCCCAAACGTTCTTATTAGGTAGCCCGGCGTTCTGTGTGGATATTTCCGTAGTTGAGGAGTACCATGGTGTAGAGGTCAGCTGCTGTTTATAACCCGCAGCATTGGAAAACCGCATCATATATTGGTCTTCAAGCTCTCGGTTCTTTTTTGAAGTTTCGGCTTCAGCTTCTGGGTTCTTGTCTGAACGGTGTCTTCGAGGCGTTGATTCCTCGGGAAACAAGCTGATGTGTCCTGACTTATCTACAATAGGAGCATCGTCAGTAGGCCGGCGAGATGCTTTAGATTCAACTCGCTGACGCGCCAGCTCAGCATCTTCTTTTGCGAATCGGATGTCACGATCGGTATCATTTTCTCCAGCCAGCCTTCTCCTTTTCCGGTGTCTCGACTCTACAGGAGGTTTCTCACGGGAGCGAGAATGGCGCTCTTTTTCATCCACAGCATCATTCAAGGGTAACGGTATCTTCCCACGTAAAATGTCTATCCTCCTCTCCGCATCTTCTTCCCGTTGCTTTCTTTCATTTTCCTCCTCCTCAGCCTTTGCGCGAGCTTCATCTCGGCGCACTCTTTCGATGTTGTCCTTGTTGTATACGTTCCATGACTTCTTCCCTAACAAATGTCTATAAATAACATTAAATAACATGTCAGCATGGACCCCAGCTTCATGCATATCAATAGTCCCACTTACAACGGCATCGTCCAGTGCTTTTTCTTGCTCTCCTATGATGTTTTCTTGACGTGCGGTCAAATAGCAAGGAAGGCCAAAAGTGACGACACTGCTGACTAAGCCAGACCAGCTCCTCCAGCGCATCGAAGTCGCCTGAAGGCAGCAAGCGAAACAACAAGACGACGAAGAGCAGACTTGACACATTTCAAGTCTGTTTTAGATTTTGAGGGACGCTATCTAGAATATATATACCGATACTATCCACGCAGATATCCCCTTGCTACCTCACGACTATACAATAAGCCGATTTGTTTACGCTAGCAAACCCCCGCAAAACGGTGGATAGCTAGCAGGAACCGCACGCAGCATGTTCAATCCGTTCGGATCAAGCAATCCACCTCGTGGTGATGCCCCTTATCCTCCTCGAGCACCTCAACAACAACGGGGTGGCTATGACGGCGGTTATGGACAGGATCCCCGAATGGGAGGTATGAGCGGAAGGTACGTTTTCGAGTATATACCCTTCTACGTGGCTGGATATACCGTTGTGGCTGACGGATATAAATGAGAATAGCAGCAGTTATGGGAGTTCGCCAATGGGTAGACCAGGTGAGAGACAGATGCCTCCTAGACCTACCGGAGGTCGAGGTGGCGAGGGGCAAACCTGGTCTTTGCGTCCTGCCAAAAGTCCGGATAATTCATACACCTATGGAAACCTGTACGTCTTGATATTCCCTAATCAATAGGTAACATGGGATGGAGTCTAACGGTAATTTGTTTTGTTATAGTGTTGCAGTTTCTCCCCGTGATATCCCTCGTTCCCGTGACGGCACCGATGTCCCAATTTTGGTCAATGGGCTATACGTGTTTTCTGCTCGTCCCATGGAGGGTTTCCCTCAGGGTCATATCAGTATGTCAGATCCACAGAGGACATGGGCGCAGGTTGCCTTGACCGACATGGTGCAGGTACAGCTGTACGATGCGTTCAGTCAAGGTAGCCAGGCCTACCTTGGGTCTATGGATATTGAAGTGAGCTTTGCTGGAAGAAAGAGAACAGAGGTCCCTTATGACCAAGATCAACTTGCTCAGACATTTATCAAGGTAGGTTTGAGAAGTACAATGATGTTTGTTCGTGGCTAGATATTCAGTGCTAATGCAGCGTAGAACTTTGAGGATCAGATTCTTGCACCTGGTCAGAAGATACTCATGGATGATAAGAGCATCCCTTTGCTATTGACAGTGAAAACGGTTCAGCTTGGTGATTTAACCACAGAGAAACCATCTTCCTCTGCACCAACCTCGTCAGATCCTCACTCCAGAGGCATTTTAACAGGCTATACATTAATCAACTTTTTCAAAGATGCAAAAACTGGAATCAATGTTAAAGCATCTAATCGACGACCAGCAGCAAATTCAATAGTCCAACCTGATTTCAAATTTGAGAACATGGGAATTGGCGGTTTGGACACAGAGTTTAGCACCATCTTCCGAAGAGCTTTTGCATCTCGTATCTTCCCGCCAGGACTTGTCGAGAAGCTTGGTATCCAGCACGTCAAAGGTATCTTGCTTTATGGACCTCCTGGAACAGGCAAAACTTTGATTGCAAGGCAAATTGGAAAAATGTTGAATGCCAGAGAACCTAAGGTTATCAACGGTCCCGAAGTGTTGAATAAATTTGTTGGCCAGTCCGAAGAGAACATTAGGAAACTCTTTGCCGATGCGGAGAAGGAGTATAGAGAGAAAGGTGACGAGAGCGGACTACACATTATCATTTTTGATGAATTGGATGCTGTTTGCAAACAGAGAGGCAGCGGTGCCGGTGGCGGAACGGGTGTTGGCGATAGTGTTGTCAACCAACTTCTATCAAAGCTCGACGGTGTTGACCAGCTAAACAATATCCTCCTTATAGGAATGACAAACCGAATGGACATGATTGATGATGCCCTACTGCGTCCGGGTCGACTAGAGGTCCATATGGAAATATCCCTCCCAGATGAACATGGCCGGGCTCAAATATTGAAAATCCATACCCAGAAAATGCGAGAGAACGACGTTATGGACCGAGACGTGGATCTCAAGGAGCTTGCAGCACTTACCAAGAACTTTTCAGGTGCCGAGATTAGCGGGTTGGTGAAGTCAGCTTCGTCCTTTGCCTTTAATCGACACGTTAAAGTGGGAACCATGGCCGGTATAAGTGATGATATTGTTAACATGAAGGTCAACCGAACAGACTTTCACAATGCGTTAGAAGAGGTAAAGCCCGCCTTTGGTGTTTCTGAAGAAGAGCTCGAGACTTGTATCCACGGAGGAATCCATCATTTCTCACGAGCGGTGGGTGAGATTCTGGAAGAGGGTAATCTCTTCGTCAAACAAGTCCGTGACCCAGAATCAACGACATCTCTTTTCTCAGTGCTTCTTCACGGGCCACCCGGCAGTGGAAAGACGGCTCTGGCTGCTAAGATTGCGATTGACTCGGGATTTCCCTTCGTCAAACTAATTAGCCCAGAAGATATGGTGGGCTATAGTGAGATGGCCAAAGTGCAGCACATGAATAAAGTGTTCACAGATGCCTACAAGAGTCCAACCAGCGTTGTTGTCATGGACAACATTGAGCGAATTATTGATTGGGTGCCTATCGGGCCACGATTCAGCAATTCCGTCCTCCAGGCTGTGATGGTGCTGCTCAGGAAACAACCTCCTAAAGGCCGTCGTCTGCTGGTCCTTGCAACCACGACTGAACGATCAATCCTGAAGCAACTTGATGTGTTCACTTCGTTCAATGCGGACATACCTGTACCAAACATCAACACCTACGAGGAATTAGCCTACATCTTGCAGCAGGAACAGACTCTGTCTTCTGACGAGATCAAGTCTGCTTTGTCACGGATTCGAGAATTGACACAGAGTGATAAGATTGGAGTCGGTGTGAAGAAGGTGCTGCTTGGTGTTGGCACTGCAAAGCAAGACACTGACAAGGCCACCCGGTTTGCGTCTGTTATCGCTCGAGCAATGGATGAGCAAAATTATGTATAGAGAGAGGTTAGCACTTGCTAAGATACTGGATTAAACCCTGGCCTTATATATCTGTTTGTTGTCCTTTTGCAGTGTAATTCTATATTCAATTCAAGTATGTCTCTGCTTGAAATGGGTCATATAAATACACTGCCTCCCTATATATCCCGCTGGACTATCTATTGCTTTATTAATAAGACAACTTGTGATATCCCCCTACTAATTTCTTACCTCAAAAATTGTCTCTTTACTGAGAAACCAGGCGCTTATAGACTGGATTATCCCAATATCCCTGTTGAAGCCCCTTAACAACACATCTCTGGCCTGCACGTGATGATTTCCTAAAAGGGAAGAGGACTGATGTGACAAATAAAACTTCGCTTAGGCAAATATCAACCGCACTCTTTGTTACTGCAGAGACGCTCTTCACAGCTCTCTTTTTCGGCTGAAGTCTTTTCATTCTATCTTTGATAACGCGTCTTATACAAGTAGAAGCCATCCTCCTCCTCCTCCCCCTATCTACAAAGCAAAGCGTGATATCAACAAGACTGGGCGTTGCCGACCATGGCTGCCAACGATAGCACCAACAACGTTGCAGGCACCAATGCTGCTACTGGGCCTGCTGCACCAGCTGTGCCAGCAGGATCTTCCACTCGATTCTATAGCAAACATGCTCAGAATAAGGGGCAGTATGGACGCCGCTGGGACTCCTCTGAGAGTAAGCTCGAGACCTCTGGCCCTCCTGGCGCTCTGAACTCCTTTCCTGGACCGCGTCCTGCAGCTCCTGCAGCTCCTCCAGCAGCCTCGAGACCAAACCCAGCCGCTCCCCCGTTTACGCCTGCTCCTAGAAAATGGGGCCCAAGCCCTGCAGCTGGAGCTCCAGGGTCCTCTTCTGCTGGCGTTGACACTGGAAAAGACTACAAGCGTAAGAACCGCAAGTTCAAGCCTAAAAAGGAGAAAAAGGATGGCACGCCAACCAATACGCCTGTGTCTGATGCCCCTGGTGGGCTCAAGGATACCACTAACCGCCGTCCTCAGAGACGCAATATGCCTGGAACTCGCAACCCAGGTATGAGACGTCGAAACGAAGAAGGTGGACGCTCTGCAGCCCCAGGAGCCAACCAAGATGAGCCGACGGTTGTCGAAGCCCCTGCACACGACAAGACTCCTGCTGTCCCTGCACAGGAAGACAATGCTGTCAAGGAACCGGTTGGTGCTGAGGAGCCCAAGGC
Source organism: Trichophyton verrucosum HKI 0517 (assembly GCF_000151505.1). Taxonomy (NCBI): domain Eukaryota; kingdom Fungi; phylum Ascomycota; class Eurotiomycetes; order Onygenales; family Arthrodermataceae; genus Trichophyton; species Trichophyton verrucosum. The sequence continues at coordinate 22,939 of NW_003315487.1, forward strand.
TATGACGCCGCCCAAAGAGGAGGATGCCAAACCGGCCGAAGTTAACCAGGCATCCGATGCTCCTGTTTCCAAAGACGTTGAAGGTACGCATACCCCCTTTATTAGTTTTGGTGCAGGTCATCAACAACGATACTAATGCATGTCGACAGTGTCTCCCCCGAAAGACGCTGAGGATACACCCAAGCCCGCTTCTGAGCCTGCAGAGGAAAAAGCAGAGGAAGTTTCTCCTCTCACCAAATGGAACCCCATTTTCCCTCCAGGTGGCCCTAGTATGTTATAAACATTCCAAATCGTGTATCAGGTCCCATACTAACCATGGTTCTAGGACCAACTCCCGCCCCCAACGACGGAGCCTCCGGCGAGCAGCCTAGACGCACCAACTACGTCGACGCAAATGGCAATTACCATGCCCCCAATGGAACGATCATGAGCGCTGAGCTTCTCAAGCTGTTCGCTACCGGAAAGATCCGCAACTCGCTGGGCGATAAGGTGTACTTCATGCCGTCCTTCATTGAGAACCACCCCCCAGAGGGCCAGCAGCCCTATCCTCTTGCCGGTACTCCCTCGCGCATCTTCTATGATCCTAGAGAATTCAAGAAGGCCTCGCAGTGAGTGATAAGTGATATTTTCGTCGTGATGGTCTGGGTATACTTTAGTCGGAGAGGTACCGTTGGCTAGCTAAAACGAAATAGGAGACAGAACAGCTGACATGGGAAAAAAAAAAAAAAAAAGAATTGGAGACGAAAAAAGGTGCAAACAAAAATTCTCAGTCGCAGTAACTACTGTGATGTATGTACATCTGAAACAAGAAGGGGAAAAGAGGAGGTGAAAAAAATAAGGATGTTAGGTAGAAAAAAAAAAAAAAGGAGAGGTAGCATGCAAGCAGAGCAGCTCAATAAAAGAAGTGATATCTCTCCAGGCCAGGGGGCGTACACCACCTACACCCACACCCACCACACCACACCAGAGCAGCCAACAGACATAATAGGTACTTTCAAAGGTAGCAAGCAGCAATAGAGTAGACGTTAACAGGCAGGCAGGGCCTATTTTATAGTTATCTTATGTGCGATGTTACACCTCAGCAAGATCCGACCCGAGGATATATACACCCACCCACACCCACAAACAACACCATCCACGGGACCCCGTCGGAAAAGGTATTATTCGTATTACAGGGCATAAAAAGAGCATAAACTAGTATAATAGCCTCTCTCACGGGGCCAGCTACGGCAGACGTATCAGTATCACGCTTACTGTTACTGTGGGAGGATCAAATAGGTCACTTGCCGGTTCTACGCCACACAGCTGAGCAAGCAGCACCCGAGGGGACCATATACGGCGGATCAGTAGTACTACGGCATACAGGCGTACATAAATTACAAGTCTAGAAGGGATCCATGGGCCCGGCACGCGCTAATAAGGGCCGTTGATAGGTGGAATCGTCTTTGAAGAGTTCCCGATATGCAGGTTCCCTTGCGCCCCTCCCCCCTGGTCCAGCACCCTGAACGTAAGGGGGGGCAGGCAGGGGGTGCAGCGGTACGCTTGGTCCCGCTAGCTGCAGCGGGGCGGGGAGCGGAAACCCCGGGCGGAAAGGGCTGACGGCGGGACGCTACATGCCAGGGGTGTGGGCGGGAGATTGGAGGGCGGTTTGCGGGGATGTGCTGGCTGGCCCAGACATTGTGCGGTGGATTTTCTGTTTCTGGCGGGCAGTATCGAGCTGGTTGTGGCATAGTAGCTTGGTATCGTCGTCGCTGGGTCAGCGCTGGTGGTGGTGTTGCGGGAAATGTGATGTATCAGACGGAGTGTGCGAAAAAAGGGGGGGGGGGGGGGGGTAAGCAGGTATAAATCGGTCGAATTCTGATCACACCAATTTTGTATGAACATAAAAAAAGCCATTAACAGCAGAATATATCCTCCCACTCTGTACCCGTGAATAAAAAAGATGACAAAATATTAAAATAGATCAGCGTGGGGGGGAAGAGGGGCTGAGACATCCATAACCCGGGGTCAAAAAAAAAAGCAGCGCAAAAATCCAGCCAAACGGAACATTCTGCCTCCCAATTGTTTTTTTTTTTTAGAAGCAGAGAAAAACCGAAGAAAAAGCAAGGAAACCGGTACTCCTTTGCCTGGGGGAATTCATCAAAAAAAGAAAAGAAAGTCGTTAGCTTTGCAGGGTCGTTAAAAGTGGACGGGATATCGATATCCAGGGGGTGAAGATTAGTAGTCCTCAGGATAAGCGTATTTGCTTGATGCAGAGCGGTATTCCTTTGGAAGCGCCGATTCGGCCTTTGCCTTCATGGCACTGTAGATTCACGTATTAGCAGGAAATTCCAATCCCTGGTATAAGGGTGGTTTTGCGAAGGGAAAAAAAAAAAAAGCGGCCACCTGCAAAATTGCCAAGGACGGCGGGGCGGAGAAAACAGAGCAGGGGCGGAGCGGGGCGGAAACCGACATGGTTACCAGGAATGGCAGTGTGTAGAGGGGTGTAAAAGCAGCAGAAAAGGGGGCTGAAGCGGGTGCAGAGGCCGAAAAAGAGCGGCTGCAGGGAGGAAACTCACCCGACCCGTTTTTGGGTCCACTCGAGGTCGGCCTTGGTCTCCTTTGCGGCCTTGATGCCCTCTGCGAAGTTTGCTCTGGCGCCCTTGACGCGGCGTTGCATGAGCGCCTGGAGTTCGAGGAGCTCGCGCTGTTTAGCGTTGAGCTGGCCGGAGCTGCAGAGAGTCAGAACACGATCATGAAACAAGCACTCGCTAGTAAGAATGCTAGGAAAGAAAAGAAAGAAAAGAACAGAAGGGGCTAAAAGAAAAAGGGGGACGAAGAGACGTACAGCTGGGTCTGCTTAGCGATGCCCTGGTCGAGACGGGAGGGATCAAAGACGTTACTCATGCGGTCGTTGAGAGTGTCGATAACGTCGACGCCCGAGTAGCCGGCCGAGGAGTCGTATTCGCCGCTGGCGCTGCCGGTGGTGGTGCTGACATCTGAAACCTCAGGGGGAGAGCCGGCAATGCGGGAGACGGGGTAGTAGCTGGCGCTCTGGGGGGCCTTGGACGGCATGTTGATGGGAAAGGAGGCATTGTGGGCTCGCATGGCAGTCTCCATTGTGACAGCAGTGTTTTGATGGCGAGGACAGTAAGGATGCAGAGGCAGGAGGGTATAGCTACTGGGTATCAGGGGCAGCAGTGTATGCAATGCAAGGCTACTGTGCTAGTATGAAGACGTAGGAGTATGTATGTAGCGGGACAGGAGGCAAGACGGCAGTCAATGCTAGGCAGGGCAATGCAGACGGGCAAGACGATGGTCGAGAAAATAAGGAAGAAGGAGGAGGAGGACCAGACGAGGACGAGGAGGCCCCTTTTATACCCCTCGAGGCCCTCCTGGCCTGCCCGAAGGGGGATAGTCCCGCTGGCTCCCTCTCCCCGGCTGCGCTGCGACTCCCGCTGGCGCCCCCTTCTGCCCTTGCGGCCCTTCGTCTCGTCCCTTCGTCGTCATCGGAGGAACAAGGGAGAAGACGAGGGAGCAACGGAAAAAGAAAAGAAACGAGAAAAAAGTACAGCGCCCCCCTTTTCCCTGTGGTCGACCCCCCCTTCCCCCCCCCCCGGCCCGTCCGTCTCCAGCGTCCCAGTCCTGATCCCTTCCCGATCCCTTCACCCCCTTCTCGCCCGCTGCCTCTGGCCTCCCTGCCTCCGTCCGCCGATTCGCTGCTGGCGCTGGCTGAACCCCGCCTCGCCCCCCGCGGAGGCCATGCCCAGCTGCTCGCGGATTCGCCAGAGACAGGCGCTAGAGCTGGGGGGGGTTGCAAAAGTCGAGTTGAGGAACTGGCAGCACACACGGTAACAAAAGTGTAAAAACGGGATGCGAATTGACGGCGAGCAGCGAGGCCTGGGCTGGGATCCGGCGGCGAGCGGCCAGAGAGCCAGTCCCCCTGCAGTCCTCTCAGCGGCCGGCGACACCCTCCATCAGTGCTGCGGATCGGTCGTTCATCGGGCGTTGGCCGTTGGGCGTAGGGTTTGGTCCTCGTCTGTCTCGTCTGTTTAGTCAAGTAACTTGGGCGCAGGCAGACCAGAGACGAGGATGCGGTCGATCGATCGATGGTTCCTTTTTCTTAGCTGCTAGTTAGTTAGCTCGTTAGCTAGACAGTTATAATACTAGCCAACTAGTTATTGGAACTTCCAGTTAATATTATCAAGTGGTCAGTTATTATGATGTAGTTAGTTAGATGTGACTGTATTCAAAGGCCGTTGATTTGATACTGCGGCCTTTTTTCCTTCGGGCGGCGGCAGAGGTCGATATATAAAGGACACAGCAGAGGCAGCAGGCAGCCAGTCAAGGCCGTCAGGTAGTCAACTAGCCAGAGAACTAGGTAAACTGGGTCAATCGTCGGGGGGACAGGCGGCAGTGACCTGATATATCAAAGTGCTACGAAGCTGTCAAGGGCCCTCACCTTCACGTCTCAACGGTCTGGCGGGCTGCATGGAACTAGCTGCCAGTTGCATCTGTCATTGGCTGCCATTGAAACGGGACGAGCTGCTGCTGCCTGACCGTCGCTGCTCGCATTGAAACTTGCGGCCAGACGAGCAGACCAAGTCGAAGAAGTCGAGGAAGTCGAGGAAGTAGACGGAGTGGACGATGAAGACGATGAAGACGAAGACGAGAAGTCCAGATTCAAAGGAACCAGGGTCATCCTCTCTCATCTTAACAGCAGGCCGTAGTTAACCAAGCCGCCGTCTAGTCAAGATAACCATCACTGATGTAACTAAGTCAGTTATCTGGGAGTTGGTCCGACGGCGGTTATAGTTATCGATGTCAAGGTTGACCCAGGCGAAGGCCATCCTGCACTGGAGATTAGCTAGTTAGTTAACTTAGCAAAGCAGACGGACTCGTTTCAGGGAGTTGAAGTAACCAGCGAGCCGCTTGTCTGGTGGAAATTAACTAGTTAACTATCTGGCTGGAGTCGATCATGGTGGCCAGGAACCCCTAACTAGACTCAGAGACAAAAGTAATCGAGTATAAACGACCGATTTTGTATCCTGCCCCTCGAGGAGACACTCAATTCCACAGTATATATATCCAGGACGTCGATGCTATGCATATGCATGTGCGCAGGAGGGATACCAGCTAATACCCCGATACAGGGGTCGAAAAGGAAGCAAAGAATCAGGGGGTAGTCAAGGCTATAGAGAGAGAGAAGCCCCAGAGACGGAGTAATCGATCATATACAGAGTTGTCAAGCAGAGAGATATACAGGAGAGCAAGAAGAAGTCATACAGAAGGTCCTTGGAAGTAATACTAGCTAATAGTCGTCATAATTTAGTCCCGATATTTCTCTTCTACTCCATTTTGCGTCCATGATTTTGAACAGGAGAATAATAACAGTAAAAAAGATATGAAGGAAAGCGAGAATATAAAAACAAGAAAACAGCACAAGGAGATAAGG